>NC_060191.1:3182722-3222722 GCF_021184085.1 Oncorhynchus gorbuscha
ACCTTGTTAGGGAAACACTGGGTACATTCAGTATGTTAATATCAGACCTTGATAGAGAAACACTGGGTACATTCAGTATGTTAATATCAGACCTTGTTAGGGAAACACTGGGTACATTCAGTATGTTAATATCAGACCTTGTTAGGGAAACACTGGGTACATTCTAACAGTATGTTAATATCAGACCTTGTTAGGGAAACACTGGGTACATTCAGTATGTTAATATCAGACCTTGTTAGAGAAACACTGGGTACATTCTAACAGTATGTTAATATCAGACCTTGTTAGGGAAACACTGGGTACATTCAGTATGTTAATATCAGACCTTGTTAGGGAAACACTGGGTACATTCAGTATGTTAATATCAGACCTTGTTAGGGAAACACTGGGTACATTCAGTATGTTAATATCAGACCTTGTTAGGGAAACACTGGGTACATTCAGTATGTTAATATCAGACCTTGTTAGGGAAACACTGGGTACATTCAGTATGTTAATATCAGACCTTGTTAGGGAAACACTGGGTACATTCTAACAGTATGTTAATATCAGACCTTGTTAGGGAAACACTGGGTACATTCAGTATGTTAATATCAGACCTTGATAGAGAAACACTGGGTACATTCTAACAGTATGTTAATATCAGACCTTGTTAGGGAAACTGGGTACTTCAGTATGTACATTCTAACAGTATGTTAATATCAGACCTTGTTAGGAAACACTGGGTACATTCTAGTATGTTAATATCAGACCTTGTTAGAGAAACACTGGGTACATTCAGTATGTTAATATCAGACCTTGTTAGGGAAACACTGGGTACATTCTACCAGTATGTTAATATCAGACCTTGTTAGAGAAACACTGGGTACATTCAGTATGTTAATATCAGACCTTGTTAGAGAAACACTGGGTACATTCTAACAGTATGTTAATATCAGACCTTGTTAGGGAAACACTGGGTACATTCTAACAGTATGTTAATATCAGACCTTGTTAGGGAAACACTGGGTACATTCAGTATGTTAATATCAGACCTTGTTAGAGAAACACTGGGTACATTCAGTATGTTAATATCAGACCTTGTTAGAGAAACACTGGGTACATTCTAACAGTATGTTAATATCAGTTAATATCAGACCTTGTTAGAGAAACACTGGGTACATTCTAGTATGTTAATATCAGACCTTGTTAGAGAAACACTGGGTACATTCTGACAGTATGTAAATATCAGACCTTGTTAGAGAAACACTGGGTACATTCAGTATGTTAATATCAGACCTTGTTAGAGAAACACTGGGTACATTCATTATGTTAATATCAGACCTTGTTAGAGAAACACTGGGTACATTCAATATGTTAATATCAGACCTTGTTAGGGAAACACTGGGTACATTCAGTATGTTAATATCAGACCTTGTTAGGGAAACACTGGGTACATTCAGTATGTTAATATCAGACCTTGATAGAGAAACACTGGGTACATTCTAACAGTATGTTAATATCAGACCTTGTTAGGGAAACACTGGGTACATTCAGTATGTTAATATCAGACCTTGTTAGAGAAACACTGGGTACATTCTAACAGTATGTTAATATCAGACCTTGTTAGGGAAACACTGGGTACATTCTAACAGTATGTTAATATCAGACCTTGTTAGAGAAACACTGGGTACATTCTAACAGTATGTAAATATCAGACCTTGTTAGGGAAACACTGGGTACATTCAGTATGTTAATATCAGACCTTGTTAGAGAAACACTGGGTACATTCAGTATGTTAATATCAGACCTTGTTAGGGAAACACTGGGTACATTCTAACAGTATGTTAATATCAGACCTTGTTAGGGAAACACTGGGTACATTCAGTATGTTAATATCAGACCTTGTTAGGGAAACACTGGGTACATTCTAACAGTATGTTAATATCAGACCTTGTTAGAGAAACACTGGGTACATTCTAACAGTATGTAAATATCAGACCTTGTTGGAGAAACACTGGGTACATTCTAACAGTATGTTAATATCAGACATGTTAGGGAAACACTGGGTACATTCAGTATGTTAATATCAGACCTTGTTAGGGAAACACTGGGTACATTCTAACAGTATGTTAATATCAGACCTTGATAGAGAAACACTGGGTACATTCAGTATGTTAATATCAGACCTTGTTAGGGAAACACTGGGTACATTCAGTATGTTAATATCAGACCTTGTTAGGGAAACACTGGGTACATTCAGTATGTTAATATCAGACCTTGTTAGGGAAACACTGGGTACATTCAGTATGTTAATATCAGACCTTGTTAGGGAAACACTGGGTACATTCTAACAGTATGTTAATATCAGACCTTGTTAGGGAAACACTGGGTACATTCAGTATGTTAATATCAGACCTTGTTAGGGAAACACTGGGTACATTCTAACAGTATGTTAATATCAGACCTTGTTAGAGAAACACTGGGTACATTCAGTATGTTAATATCAGACCTTGATAGAGAAACACTGGGTACATTCAGTATGTTAATATCAGACCTTGTTAGAGAAACACTGGGTACATTCAGTATGTTAATATCAGACCTTGTTAGGGAAACACTGGGTACATTCTAACAGTATGTTAATATCAGACCTTGTTAGGGAAACACTGGGTACATTCTAACAGTATGTTAATATCAGACCTTGTTAGAGAAACACTGGGTACATTCAGTATGTTAATATCAGACCTTGTTAGGGAAACACTGGGTACATTCAGTATGTTAATATCAGACCTTGTTAGGGAAACACTGGGTACATTCTAACAGTATGTTAATATCAGACCTTGTTAGGGAAACACTGGGTACATTCTAACAGTATGTTAATATCAGACCTTGTTAGGGAAACACTGGGTACATTCAGTATGTTAATATCAGACCTTGTTAGAGAAACACTGGGTACATTCAGTATGTTAATATCAGACCTTGTTAGGGAAACACTGGGTACATTCAGTATGTTAATATCAGACCTTGTTAGGGAAACACTGGGTACATTCAGTATGTTAATATCAGACCTTGTTAGGGAAACACTGGGTACATTCAGTATGTTAATATCAGACATTCTAGGGAAACACTGGGTACATTCAGTATGTTAATATCAGACCTTGTTAGGGAAACACTGGGTACATTCAGTATGTTAATATCAGACCTTGTTAGGGAAACACTGGGTACATTCTAACAGTATGTTAATATCAGACCTTGTTAGGGAAACACTGGGTACATTCAGTATGTTAATATCAGACCTTGATAGAGAAACACTGGGTACATTCTAACAGTATGTTAATATCAGACCTTGTTAGGGAAACACTGGGTACATTCTAACAGTATGTTAATATCAGACCTTGTTAGGGAAACACTGGGTACATTCTACCAGTATGTTAATATCAGACCTTGATAGAGAAACACTGGGTACATTCAGTATGTTAATATCAGACCTTGTTAGGGAAACACTGGGTACATTCTACCAGTATGTTAATATCAGACCTTGATAGAGAAACACTGGGTACATTCAGTATGTTAATATCAGGCCTTGTTAGAGAAACACTGGGTACATTCTAACAGTATGTTAATATCAGACCTTGTTAGGGAAACACTGGGTACATTCTAACAGTATGTTAATATCAGACCTTGTTAGGGAAACACTGGGTACATTCAGTATGTTAATATCAGACCTTGTTAGAGAAACACTGGGTACATTCAGTATGTTAATATCAGACCTTGATAGAGAAACACTGGGTACATTCTAACAGTATGTTAATATCAGACCTTGTTAGAGAAACACTGGGTACATTCTAACAGTATGTTAATATCAGACCTTGTTAGAGAAACACTGGGTACATTCTGACAGTATGTTAATATCAGACCTTGTTAGAGAAACACTGGGTACATTCAGTATGTTAATATCAGACCTTGTTAGAGAAACACTGGGTACATTCATTATGTTAATATCAGACCTTGTTAGAGAAACACTGGGTACATTCAATATGTTAATATCAGACCTTGTTAGGGAAACACTGGGTACATTCAGTATGTTAATATCAGACCTTGTTAGGGAAACACTGGGTACATTCAGTATGTTAATATCAGACCTTGATAGAGAAACACTGGGTACATTCTAACAGTATGTTAATATCAGACCTTGTTAGGGAAACACTGGGTACATTCAGTATGTTAATATCAGACCTTGATAGAGAAACACTGGGTACATTCTAACAGTATGTTAATATCAGACCTTGTTAGGGAAACACTGGGTACATTCTAACAGTATGTAAATATCAGACCTTGTTAGAGAAACACTGGGTACATTCTAACAGTATGTAAATATCAGACCTTGTTAGGGAAACACTGGGTACATTCAGTATGTAAATATCAGACCTTGTTAGAGAAACACTGGGTACATTCAGTATGTTAATATCAGACCTTGTTAGGGAAACACTGGGTACATTCTAACAGTATGTTAATATCAGACCTTGTTAGGGAAACACTGGGTACATTCAGTATGTTAATATCAGACCTTGTTAGGGAAACACTGGGTACATTCAGTATGTTAATATCAGACCTTGTTAGAGAAACACTGGGTACATTCAGTATGTTAATATCAGACCTTGTTAGGGAAACACTGGGTACATTCAGTATGTTAATATCAGACCTTGTTAGGGAAACACTGGGTACATTCAGTATGTTAATATCAGACCTTGTTAGGGAAACACTGGGTACATTCAGTATGTAAATATCAGACCTTGTTAGAGAAACACTGGGTACATTCAGTATGTTAATATCAGACCTTGTTAGGGAAACACTGGGTACATTCTAACAGTATGTTAATATCAGACCTTGTTAGGGAAACACTGGGTACATTCAGTATGTTAATATCAGACCTTGTTAGGGAAACACTGGGTACATTCAGTATGTTAATATCAGACCTTGATAGAGAAACACTGGGTACATTCAGTATGTTAATATCAGACCTTGTTAGGGAAACACTGGGTACATTCAGTATGTTAATATCAGACCTTGTTAGAGAAACACTGGGTACATTCAGTATGTTAATATCAGACCTTGTTAGGGAAACACTGGGTACATTCAGTATGTTAATATCAGACCTTGTTAGAGAAACACTGGGTACATTCAGACCTTGTTAAAACAGTATGTTAATATCAGACCTTGTTAGGGAAACACTGGGTACATTCTAACAGTATGTTAATATCAGACCTTTTTAGAGAAACACTGGGTACATTCAGTATGTTAATATCAGACCTTGATAGAGAAACACTGGGTACATTCTACCAGTATGTAAATATCAGACCTTGTTAGAGAAACACTGGGTACATTCTAACAGTATGTAAATATCAGACCTTGTTAGAGAAACACTGGGTACATTCTAACAGTATGTAAATATCAGACCTTGTTGGAGAAACACTGGGTACATTCTAACAGTATGTTAATATCAGACCTTGTTAGGGAAACACTGGGTACATTCTAACAGTATGTTAATATCAGACCTTGATAGAGAAACACTGGGTACATTCAGTATGTTAATATCAGACCTTGTTAGGGAAACACTGGGTACATTCAGTATGTTAATATCAGACCTTGTTAGGGAAACACTGGGTACATTCAGTATGTTAATATCAGACCTTGTTGGGGAAACACTGGGTACATTCAGTATGTTATTATCAGACCTTGTTAGGGAAACACTGGGTACATTCAGTATGTTAATATCAGACCTTGTTAGGGAAACACTGGGTACATTCAGTATGTTAATATCAGACCTTGTTAGGGAAACACTGGGTACATTCAGTATGTTAATATCAGACCTTGATAGAGAAACACTGGGTACATTCAGTATGTTAATATCAGACCTTGTTAGGGAAACACTGGGTACATTCAGTATGTTAATATCAGACCTTGTTAGGGAAACACTGGGTACATTCTAACAGTATGTTAATATCAGACCTTGTTAGGGAAACACTGGGTACATTCAGTATGTTAATATCAGACCTTGATAGAGAAACACTGGGTACATTCTAACAGTATGTTAATATCAGACCTTGTTAGGGAAACACTGGGTACATTCTAACAGTATGTTAATATCAGACCTTGTTAGGGAAACACTGGGTACATTCAGTATGTTAATATCAGACCTTGTTAGGGAAACACTGGGTACATTCTAACAGTATGTTAATATCAGACCTTGTTAGGGAAACACTGGGTACATTCAGTATGTTAATATCAGACCTTGTTAGGGAAACACTGGGTACATTCAGTATGTTAATATCAGACCTTGATAGAGAAACACTGGGTACATTCTAACAGTATGTTAATATCAGACCTTGTTAGAGAAACACTGGGTACATTCAGTGTGTTAATATCAGACCTTGATAGAGAAACACTGGGTACATTCTAACAGTATGTTAATATCAGACCTTGTTAGAGAAACACTGGGTACATTCAGTATGTTAATATCAGACCTTGATAGAGAAACACTGGGTACATTCTAACAGTATGTTAATATCAGACCTTGTTAGGGAAACACTGGGTACATTCTACCAGTATGTTAATATCAGACCTTGTTAGAGAAACACTGGGTACATTCAGTGTGTTAATATCAGACCTTGTTAGGGAAACACTGGGTACATTCTAACAGTATGTTAATATCAGACCTTGTTAGGGAAACACTGGGTACATTCTACCAGTATGTTAATATCAGACCTTGATAGAGAAACACTGGGTACATTCAGTATGTTAATATCAGACCTTGTTAGAGAAACACTGGGTACATTCAGTATGTTAATATCAGACCTTGTTAGGGAAACACTGGGTACATTCAGTATGTTAATATCAGACCTTGTTAGAGAAACACTGGGTACATTCTAACAGTATGTTAATATCAGACCTTGTTAGGGAAACACTGGGTACATTCTAACAGTATGTTAATATCAGACCTTGTTAGGGAAACACTGGGTACATTCTAACAGTATGTTAATATCAGACCTTGTTAGAGAAACACTGGGTACATTCAGTATGTTAATATCAGACCTTGATAGAGAAACACTGGGTACATTCTACCAGTATGTTAATATCAGACCTTGTTAGAGAAACACTGGGTACATTCTAACAGTATGTTAATATCAGACCTTGTTAGGGAAACACTGGGTACATTCATTATGTTAATATCAGACCTTGTTAGAGAAACACTGGGTACATTCAATATGTTAATATCAGACCTTGTTAGGGAAACACTGGGTACATTCAGTATGTTAATATCAGACCTTGATAGAGAAACACTGGGTACATTCTAACAGTATGTTAATATCAGACCTTGTTAGGGAAACACTGGGTACATTCTAACAGTATGTAAATATCAGACCTTGTTAGAGAAACACTGGGTACATTCTGACAGTATGTAAATATCAGACCTTGTTAGAGAAACACTGGGTACATTCAGTATGTTAATATCAGACCTTGTTAGGGAAACACTGGGTACATTCTAACAGTATGTTAATATCAGACCTTGTTAGGGAAACACTGGGTACATTCAGTATGTTAATATCAGACCTTGTTAGGGAAACACTGGGTACATTCTAACAGTATGTTAATATCAGACCTTGTTAGGGAAACACTGGGTACATTCAGTATGTTAATATCAGACCTTGTTAGGGAAACACTGGGTACATTCAGTATGTTAATATCAGACCTTGTTAGGGAAACACTGGGTACATTCATTATGTTAATATCAGACCTTGTTAGGGAAACACTGGGTACATTCAGTATGTTAATATCAGACCTTGATAGAGAAACACTGGGTACATTCTAACAGTATGTTAATATCAGACCTTGTTAGAGAAACACTGGGTACATTCTGACAGTATGTAAATATCAGACCTTGATAGAGAAACACTGGGTACATTCTAACAGTATGTTAATATCAGACCTTGTTAGAGAAACACTGGGTACATTCTGACAGTATGTAAATATCAGACCTTGATAGAGAAACACTGGGTACATTCTAACAGTATGCTAATATCAGACCTTGTTAGAGAAACACTGGGTACATTCTGACAGTATGTAAATATCAGACCTTGTTAGAGAAACACTGGGTACATTCAGTATGTTAATATCAGACCTTGTTAGGGAAACACTGGGTACATTCAGTATGTTAATATCAGACCTTGTTAGGGAAACACTGGGTACATTCTAACAGTATGTTAATATCAGACCTTGTTAGGGAAACACTGGGTACATTCAGTATGTTAATATCAGACCTTGTTAGGGAAACACTGGGTACATTCAGTATGTTAATATCAGACCTTGTTAGGGAAACACTGGGTACATTCAGTATGTTAATATCAGACCTTGTTAGGGAAACACTGGGTACATTCAGTATGTTAATATCAGACCTTGATAGAGAAACACTGGGTACATTCATTATGTTAATATCAGACCTTGATAGAGAAACACTGGGTACATTCTAACAGTATGTTAATATCAGACCTTGTTAGGGAAACACTGGGTACATTCAGTATGTTAATATCAGACCTTGATAGAGAAACACTGGGTACATTCAGTATGTTAATATCAGACCTTGTTAGGGAAACACTGGGTACATTCAGTATGTTAATATCAGACCTTGTTAGAGAAACACTGGGTACATTCAGTATGTTAATATCAGACCTTGTTAGAGAAACACTGGGTACATTCAGTATGTTAATATCAGACCTTGTTAGAGAAACACTGGGTACATTCATTATGTTAATATCAGACCTTGTTAGAGAAACACTGGGTACATTCAGTATGTTAATATCAGACCTTGTTAGAGAAACACTGGGTACATTCATTATGTTAATATCAGACCTTGATAGAGAAACACTGGGTACATTCAGTATGTTAATATCAGACCTTGTTAGGGAAACACTGGGTACATTCAGTATGTTAATATCAGACCTTGTTAGAGAAACACTGGGTACATTCAGTATGTTAATATCAGACCTTGTTAGGGAAACACTGGGTACATTCTAACAGTATGTTAATATCAGACCTTGTTAGGGAAACACTGGGTACATTCAGTATGTTAATATCAGACCTTGTTAGGGAAACACTGGGTACATTCAGTATGTTAATATCAGACCTTGTTAGGGAAACACTGGGTACATTCTAACAGTATGTTAAAATCAGACCTTGTTAGGGAATACTGGGTGCATTCTAAAACAGTATGTTATGTTATATCAGACCTTGTTAGGGAAACACTGGGTACATTCTAACAGTATGTAAATATCAGACCTTGTTAGGGAAACACTGGGTACATTCAACAGTATGTAAATATCAGACCTTGTAAAACACTGTATGTTAAAATCAGACCTTGTTAGGGAAACACTGGGTACATTCAGTATGTTAAAATCAGACCTTGTTAGAGAAACACTGGGTACATTCAGTATGTTAATATCAGACCTTGTTAGGGAAACACTGGGTACATTCTAACAGTATGTTAATATCAGACCTTGTTAGAGAAACACTGGGTACATTCTAACAGTATGTAAATATCAGACCTTGTTAGGGAAACACTGGGTACATTCAGTATGTTAATATCAGACCTTGTTAGGGAAACACTGGGTACATTCTAACAGTATGTTAATATCAGACCATGTTAGAGAAACACTGGGTACATTCAGTATGTTAATATCAGACCTTGTTAGGGAAACACTGGGTACATTCAGTATGTTAATATCAGACCTTGTTAGAGAAACACTGGGTACATTCTAACAGTATGTTAATATCAGACCTTGTTAGGGAAACACTGGGTACATTCTAACAGTATGTTAATATCAGACCTTGTTAGGGAAACACTGGGTACATTCTAACAGTATGTTAATATCAGACCTTGTTAGGGAAACACTGGGTACATTCTAACAGTATGTTAATATCAGACCTTGTTAGGGAAACACTGGGTACATTCAGTATGTTAATATCAGACCTTGATAGAGAAACACTGGGTACATTCTAACAGTATGTAAATATCAGACCTTGTTAGGGAAACACTGGGTACATTCAGTATGTTAATATCAGAATAAGAGTTTCAAAAGAATAGAGACAGTTAAAATGTTATATTATTGTCTAGTGTTGTAATATTGTGTGAATAGTTGAAGTACGAAAGGGAAAATCAATCAACATAAATATGGGTTGTATTTACAATGGTGTTTGTTCTTCACTGGTTGCCCTTTTCTTGTGGCAACAAGTCACAAATCTTGCTGCTGTGATGGCACAGTGTGCTATTTCACCTAATAGATATGGGAGTTTATCAGAATTGGATTTGCTTTCAAATGATTTGTTGGTCAGTGTAATCTGAGGGAAGTATGTGTCTCTAATATGGTCATACATTTCCACCTCATTTTCTGGGCAGTGTGCACATACTCTGTCTTCTCTTGAGAGCCAAGTCTGCCTATGGCGGCTTCTTTCAATAGCAATGCTATACTCACTGAGTCTGTTCATAGTCAAAGCTTTTCTTAATTTTGGTTCAGTCACAGTGGTCAGGTATTCTGCAGTGTCTCAATTTGGTGTTTATCCTACTTTGTGAACCCAGACTTCACAACCATAGAGGGTTCTTTAACTGATTCAAGTACTTTTAGTCAGATCCTAATTGATATATCAAATTGTATGTTCTCTGCCTTATGCTGTGTTGAGAAAGCCAGAGAGGTGTTCCCTCAGAGTTGAGAGCACAGTCTCGGAAAGTGTGTCATCTGTTTTCCTGTGTACGTGTATGTGTGTGTATGTGTGTGTATGTGTGTGTGTGTGTGTGTGTGTGTGTGTGTGTGTGTGTGTGTGTGTGTGTGTGTGTGTGTGTGTGTGTGCGTGCGTGCGTGCGTGTGTGTGTGTGTGTGTGTGTGTGTGTGTGTGTGCGTGCGTGTGTGTGTGTGTGTGTGTGTGTGTGTGTGTGTGATTGAGAGAGAAAGAGAGAGAGATGTGAGATCCTTGTCCTAGTTTTTATCTCTCTCTTC
Organism: Oncorhynchus gorbuscha; assembly: GCF_021184085.1. NCBI lineage: Eukaryota > Metazoa > Chordata > Actinopteri > Salmoniformes > Salmonidae > Oncorhynchus > Oncorhynchus gorbuscha. The sequence continues at coordinate 3,193,747 of NC_060191.1, forward strand.
AAGGGATTTCCATGCTGCAGGCCTTGCAAGGTGTTTCCCACCCTATGTGTGTGTGTGTGTGTGTGTGTGTGTGTGTGTGTGTGTGTGTGTGTGTGTGTGTGTGTGTGTGTGTGTGTGTGTGTGTGTGTGTGTGTGTGTGTGTGTGTGTGTGTGTGTGTGTGTGTGTGTGTGTGTGTGTGTGTGTGTGTCCTCTCCATCACTGTGTCCTGTGGTGTGTTGTCTAGCCTGTCTCTCTCCTCCCTGAGGTGGGCTTTCTCCTCACAGGTAGAACTCGCCCCTAACCACAGATCTAGGATAAGAATACCCTACTGCTAATCCCAGCCTTATCATTAGGGGGATAAAAAATATCTGACCCTGTATCAGTGCTTAGGGAAAACATCTATTGTACCTCCTTTTTGTTCCTCCCACTGGGGAGTGGTGACTCTGGGCTTGTTTGGTCAGGTCTGTCTCTGTTCTGTGTGACTCTGGGCTTGTTGGTCAGGTCTGTCTCTGTTCTGTGTGACTCTTAGCTTGTTTGGTCAGGTCTGTCTGTCTCTGTTCTGTGTGCCTCTGGGCTTGTTGGTCAGGTCTGTTTATGTTCTGTGTGACTCTGGGCTTGTTGGTCAGGTCTGTCTCTGTTCTGTGTGCCTCTGGGCTTGTTTCGTCATGTCTGTCTCTGTTCTGTGTGACTCTGGGCTTGTTGGTCAGGTCTGTCTCTGTACTGTGTGACTCTGGATTGGCCTGTTGGTGTCTGCTTGTGTCTGTGTCTTGTTCTGTAGTCAGGGACTTAACACGATTACTCAGCAGCCACCATGGCCATAGGGGTTTGGCCAGGGAGATGGAGGATATGAGGGGGGTGAACGCTCATCTGGGGGGAAGAGTGGAAACTGCACATCTTACCAGAGAGCACAGTATTCTACAGAAGACCATTAGAGTTTCAAGTCGCTCTCCTTCCCCCTCTCTCCTATTTCTCTCTCTATCTCTTTCTCCTGCTCTCTCTCATTTCCTGTCTCTGTCTCACTCCTTTCCTCTCTTTCTCTCCTTCTTTTTAAAATATTTTTTTAACAATACAAAACATCCACATATCAACAACAACATACAGACTCTCACCAACATCCACAACATCCCCCCTGCCCAGAGCCATCTGCGCACACCCCCATCTCCAGCGCCCACATCACTCTCCGTCACATGGCCTCAAACTGCACCATTTTGTTTCTCTCCATCGCCCACAGACTTTCAGCATGTAGATAATAAAGCATTTGACCTTTCCATTGGGTTAAACGGTGGAGGATTGGTTGATTTTTGTTGTTGTTGATTTGTTGTTTTTCAAGATGATCAGGTGTCTCACTGCACCCTCATATGCCATGTGTTGAAAGAAACAGAGAGACAGATTAAAAGTACATTTACATTCTAATACTTCTGACAGACAACTTTTTTTTTATGTTTCACCTTTTTAACCAGGTAGGCTATTTGAGAACAAGTTCTCATTTGGCCAAGATAAAGCATAGCAGTTCGAGACATACAACAACACAGAGTTACGCATGGAATAAACAAACGTACAGTCAATAATACAGTAGAAAAAATAAAACAAAAAGTTTATACAGTGAGTGGAAATGAGGTAAGATAAGGGAGGTAAGGCAACAAATAGGTCATTATGGCGAAGTAATTACAGTATAGCAATTAAACACTGGAATGGTAGATGTGCAAAAGATGAATGTGCAAGTAGAGATACTGGGGTGCAAAGGAGCAAGATAAATAAATAAATACAGTATGGGGATGAGGTAGTTGGATGGGCTGTTTACAGATGGGCTATGTACAGGTGCAACTTTCTAACTCCGCCTATAACTTTTCGACTTTATAGCGTTACATGAAGCCATGGATTATTGAGTTATTGTTAGTTTTGCACTTAAGACATGACTCTGCCGTTGTGCTGTATCATTTGTTAATTTTGTCTCTCTTGTAACAGATTATATACATTAGTTTATACTGGATTAAGCATACATTTTACTTACCTGTAATCTCGTTATGTCACGCCCTGACCTTAGAGCGCATTTTTATTTCTCTATTTGGTTAGTTCGGGGTGTGATTTGGGTCGGCATTCTAGTTTTTCTATTTCTTTGTTGGCTGGGTATGGTTCCCAATCAGAGGCAACTGTCTATCGTTGTCTCTGACTGGGGATCATACTTAGGCAGCCTTTTTTCCACCTTTAGTTTGTGGGATCTTGTTTGTGTGTAGTTGCTTTCTGCATTGCATGTAGCTTTACGTTCGTTTTTGTCTTTTGTTGTTTTTACGGTGTCATTTAATAAAAGTCAAATGTACGCCGACCACGCTGCACCTTGGTCCAATCCATCTCGAAACGATCGTGACACGTTAGTTATGTTCAAACATTGCCTCCATCTTGTGCTAATATCAGTTGTTTTTATGTTCTGGTTCCAATTGTAATCTTTTTTTCTAAGAGATTGTCAGTTGGATAGGCTCTCTGCAAGGTTTTGTATATCTCAGCTATCATATGAATATCCTTTTCAGTCTCAAATAGGAATCCCTCAAGGTTGCGCTGATGTTCAAAAATGTTTAAATATACATTTCTTAATATTAAACTTAAGATGCATTTGAAAATATCTACATTGGTCAGTCCAAAATTGCTTTTTAATTCTGTATTACCAAGTCATTTACAGTTTCTATTCCTTTAGGTTTCCATGTGGACCAATTTATCTGTACATTCTGAAAAGCTATCCAAAGATTGTTTTTTGGGAGTGATATTGATTCTTGTATAATGTATCATTTTCTTCCATATTGTTATAGTGTTCTAAACTATGAAGTCGTTCATGGTCTTAGCTTTATCTTTTGAAAATAGGCATGTAAAAAGATTCTGGGGATGAGCATGCTCATCTTCAATATGTACTCATTGTTCCACTTTAGTGAATTAACTATAAGCATAATTTCAGGAACTTTCCAAGCTGTTTAAAGGCACAGTCAACTTAGTGTATATAAACTTCTGACCCACTGGAATTGTGATACAGTGAATTATAAGTGAAATAATCTGTCTGTAAATAACTGTTGGAAAAATGACTTGTGTCATGCACAAAGTAGATGTCCTAACCGACTTGCCAAAACTATAGTTTGTTAAAAATACATTTGTGGAGTGGTTAAAAAACTAGTTTTAATGACTCCAACCTAAGTGTATGTAAACTTCCGACTTTAACTGTATGCTGAGCACTTGTTGGCTGCTTTTCCCTCACTCTGCGGTTCGATTCATTCCAAACCATCTCAATTTGGTTGAGGTCGGTGGATTGTTGATCCAGGTCATCTAATGTAGCACTCCATCACTCCCCTTGTTGGTAAAATAGTCCTTTACACAGCCTGGAGGTGTGTTGGTTCATTGTCCTGTTGAAAAACAAATGATAGTCCCACTAAGCCCAAACCAGATGGAATATCACTGCAAAATGCTGTGGTAGCCATGCTGGTTAAGTGTGCCTTGAATTCTAAATAAATCACAGACTGTTTCACCAGCAAATCACGCCTCACAAAGACATAGTGGTTGGAACCAAAAATCTCAAATTTGGACTCCAGACCATTGCTCGTGCTTCTTGGCCCATCCAAGTCTCTTCTCCTTATTGGTGTCCTTCAGTAGTAGTTTCTTTGCAGAAATTTGATCATGAAGGCCTGATTCACACAGTCTCATCTGAACAGTTGATGTTGAGATGTGTCTGTTACTTGAACTCTGTGAAGCATTTATTTGGGCTGCAATTTCTGAGGCTGGTAACTCTAATGAACTTATCCTGTGCAGCAGAGGTAACTCTGTGTCTTCCTTTCCTGTGGTGGTCCTCGTGAGAGCCAGTTTCATCATAGCGCTTGATGGGTTTTGCGACTGCACTTGAAGAAACTTTTAAAAGTTCTTAATGTTCCCTCCCTAAAGTAATGATGGACTGTTGTTTCTCTTATTTGAGCTGTTCTTGCCATAAAATGGACTTGGTCTTTTACCAAATAGGGCTATCTTCTGTATACCAACCCTACCTTGTCACAACACAACTGACTGGCTCAAACGTTTAAGAAGGCACAACTTTTAATTGAAATGGAATGCATTTGAAGCTGGTTTAGAGAATGCCAAGAGTGTGCAATGCTCTCATCAAAGAAAAGGGCGGCTATTTGAAGAATCTCAAATATAAAATATATTTAGATTTGTTGAACGCTTTTTTGGTTACTACATGATTCCACAAGTGTTATTTCAACGTTTTGATGTATTGTAGAAAATAGTAAACATAAAGAAAAACCCTTGAATCAGTAGGTGTAACTTTTGTCCGGTAGTGTATATCTATATTTTGTTACCTCCCTTTTCTCCCCAATTTCGATCTTGTCTCATCCTCCGAAACATGACCTGCTTAACCCGGAAGCCAGCTGGACCAATGTGTCGGAAGAAACATCTTTCAGCTTACGACTGAGGTCAGCCTGCAGGCGCCCGGCCTGCCACAAGAAGTCACTAGAGCCCAATGAGCCAAGTAAAGCCCCTCCGGACAAACCCTCGACTAACCCGGACGATGCTGGGACAAACCCTCCCCTAACCCGGATGACGCTGGGCCAAACCCTCCCCTAACCCGGATGACGCTGGGCCAAACCCTCCCCTAACCCGGACAATGCTGGGACAAACCCTCCCCTAAACTGGACAATGCTGGGCCAATTGTGCGCCGCCCTATGGGACTCCTGATCACGACCGGTTGTGATACAGCCCAGGATCGAACCTGGATCTGTAGTGACGCCTCTACCACTGCGATGGTAGAGGTCAGCGAGTATACTGTTTGGTGGGGTAATTGGTATTACAGAGAATGAATATCTAAACGTTGGGAGCCATGCCATTCTTTTTTTTTCAATTTCAAGTTTTATTAAGTTTTCTTGTTTTTCAATCAACCAACAAAACACATTCCACATTCACAGATGTGACAGGCTTAAAAAAAAAAAAAAAATTATAATACATTTGAAAAAATAAAAAATAAAAATACAATTAAAATTAATGATAAAGTCAAATAAAAACATTTATTTTTCTTAATCTATTTACTTTCCTTGGTGCATATTTAACACACACACACACACACACACACACACACACACACACACACACACACACACACACACACACACACACACACACACACACACACACACACACACACACACACACACACACACACACACACACACACACACACACGCATACATACGCACACGTACTCAAAAACTAAATTAAAATAAAAACACACAACATATAACACTTGCAGCAGCACTATCAAGGTTCTTATCAGCTATTTCAAGCAATCGCTGAGACGACGGGCCAATAATTAATTTTTAGGTTTTACAGTACCTTACACAACATGTATCTGCGCATTTCCCTAGTCACCCAGTTCACTCTGTCCAGTTTGAAATATAGTTGAATACTGGAGACCAGAGTCTATCAAACTTGGGCTGTCTCTTGTGGAGGTCATAAGTGAGCTTTTCAAGAGGAAGAAAGTCAACAATCTGGTCAATCCACATTTTAAATGTAGGAGGGGTATTAGAGGCCCACAATAGAAGAATACATTTCTTAGCAAAGTATGTAATAGTCATAAGCAAATTTTATCTGTCAGGATCAAAAACAAAGTCCTGCTAGGCATTAAGAAGATAGATACATTGTCACGCCTTGGTCATTGTATTTTGTGTTTTTGTTATATGTTTGGGTAGGCCAGGGTGTGACATGGGTTTATATGTTGTGTTTCGTATTGGGGTTTGTATTATTTGGGATCGCGGCTGATTAGGGGTGTGGTATTGGCTTGGCTGCCTGAGGCGATTCTCAATTAGAGTCAGGTGCTTATCGTTGTCTCTGATTGGGAACCATATTTAGGTAGCCTGAGTTCGCTTTGTATTTCGTGGGTGTTTGTTCCTGTCTCTGTGTTGTAGTCACCAGATAGGCTGTAATTAGTTTCATGTTCTGTTGTTTTTGTATTTAGTATTCAGTTATTTCATGTACCGCGATTCCTTCATTAAAGTCATGAATAACCTACACGCTGCATTTCGGTCCGACTCTCTTCTTACAACAGACGAACGCCGTTACAGAAACACCCACCACTCACGGACCGAGCAGCGTGTACTGGCAAAGACGTAGATAACTGGCAGGAGCTAAAGGAGGACGTTATGGAAGGTAAAGTCATGGAGTATACGACGTGGGAAGAAATCGACAGGTGGGCGGCCGACCCAGAGAGAATGCAGCCGCCCGCCTGGGATTCACTTCAGCAGTGCGAAGAGGGCTACAGGCGAATCGAGTCAAAGAAAAAGACACGCCGGCTAAAACGGAGAGGCGCTGGTATAAACAGGCAGCGACAGCTGGAGCAGCAAAGGGAGGATGAATTATTCGGAGAATGGACATGGGAAGACGTGTTGGATGGTAAAGGTTGTTACACTTGGGAGGAGATATTGGCCGGAAGAGATCGCCTCCCATGGGAACAGGTGGAGGCACTAAGGAGAACAGAGGCAGCCGGAGATAGGAGCCAACGATACGAGGGAACGCGGTTGGCAAGGAAACCTGAAAAGCAGCCCAAAAAAATTATTGAGGGGGGGCTAGAAGGGAGAGTAGTTATGCCAGGTAGGAGACCTGCGCAAACTCCCTGTGCTCACCGTTGGGCTAGAGAGACCGGGCAGGCACCGTGTTATGCTATGGAGCGCACGGTGTTTTCAGTGCGGGAGCCAGCCCACATACCAGCCCTTCCTATTGGCCGGGCTAGAGTGGGCATCGAGCCAGGTAAGCTTGGGCAGGCTCGGTGCTCAAGAGCTCCAGTGCGCCTGCACGGTCCGGTCTATCCTGTGCCACCTCCACACACCAGTCCTCCGGTAGCAGCTCCCCGCACCAGGCTTCCTGTGCGTGTCCTCGATCCAGTACCACCAGTTCCAGCACCATGCACCAGGCCTTCAGTGCGCCTCGCCCGTTCAGCGCAGCCAGCGCTTTTCTCCTCTCCTGCGCTGTCGGAGTCTCCCGCCTGTTTAGCGCAGCCAGAGCTTTTCTCCTCTCCTGCGCTGCCGTAGTCTCCCGTCTGCCCAGCGCCGCCAGTGCTCCCAGTCTGCCCAGCGCCGCCAGTGCTCCCAGTCTGCCCAGCGCCGCCATTGCTCCCAGTCTGCCCAACGCCGCCATTGCTCCCAGTCTGCCCAGCGCCGCCAGTGCTCCCAGTCTGCCCAGCGCCGCCAGTGCTCCCAGTCTGCCCATCGCCGCCAGTGCCGCCAGTCAGCCCAGCGCTGCCAGACAACCAGTCTCTTCCAGATCTGCCAGACAACCAGTCTCTTCCAGATCTGCCCAACAACCAGTCTCTTCCAGATCTGCCCGACAACCAGTCTCTTCCAGATCTGCCAGCCAGGATTTACCGCAGCCTACTACCTGCCTGAGCTTCATCTCAGTACTGGGCTTCATCTCAGTACTGGGCTTCATCTCAGTACTGGGCTTCCTCTCAGTACTGGGCTTCCTCTCAGTACCGGGCTTCCCCTCAGTACCGGGCTTCCCCTCAGTTCCGGGCTGCCCCTTAGTCCCGGGCTGCCCCTCAGTCCCAGGCTGCTTCTGTCCCGAGCTGCCCCTCTGTCCCGGGCTGCCCCTCAGTCCCGAGCTGCCCCTCTGTCCCGAGCTGCCCCTCTGTCCCGAGATGCCCTCTGTCCTGAGATGCCCCTCTGTCCTGAGATGCCCCTCTGTCCTGAGATGCCCCTCTGTCCCGAGCTGCCCCTCTGTCCCTAGCTGTCCCTCTGTCCCGAGCTGCCCCTCTGTCACGAGCTGCTCCTCAGTTATGTGGGGATCTGGGTGAGGACTATTAGGCCATGGTCGGCGGAGAGGGTGGATTATCCCAGGACGCGAAGGGGAGGAACTAGGACATTAATGGAGTGGGGTCCACGTCCCGAGCCAGAACCGCCACCATGGACAGACGCCCACCCGGACCCTCCCTATGCTCTTGAGGTGCGTCCGGGAGTCCGCACCTTAGGGGGGGTTCTGTCACGCCTTGGTCATTGTATTTTGTGTTTTTGTTATATGTTTGGGTAGGCCAGGGTGTGACATGGGTTTATATGTTGTGTTTCGTATTGGGGTTTGTATTATTTGGGATCGCGGCTGATTAGGGGTGTGGTATTGGCTTGGCTGCCTGAGGCGATTCTCAATTAGAGTCAGGTGCTTATCGTTGTCTCTGATTGGGAACCGTATTTAGGTAGCCTGAGTTCGCTTTGTATTTCGTGGGTGTTTGTTCCTGTCTCTGTGTTGTAGTCACCAGATAGGCTGTAATTAGTTTCACGTTCCGTTCTGTTGTTTTTGTATTTAGATTCAGTTATTTCATGTACCGCGATTCCTTCATTAAAGTCATGAATAACCTACACGCTGCATTTCGGTCTGACTCTCTTCTTACAACAGACGAACGCCGTTACATACATGGGGTCATATCAAACTGTACCTCTAGTATTTTCTGTGCAGCAGTATGTACAGATTGCCAGAATCTGGCAATCTCTCTACAGCTCCGAAATACATGCATATAGGTTCCACTTTCAGAGGTACATCTTTTACAGTTAGGAGACATATCTGTTTTCATTCTATGGAGTCTCAAAGGAGTATAATAACATTTAGGAGACATATCTGTTTTCATTCTATGGAGTCTCAAAGGAGTATAATAACATTTGTAGACATATCTGTTTTCATTCTATCACTGGTAGAGGAGCAGTCCCTGTCACAAGCCTCCACCCATAACTCATCACTGGTAGAGGAGCATTTGTCACAAAAATGTCATCATTAGATATACCCTTCATTTTTCACACTGGTAGAGGAGCAGTATACCCTGTCACAAGGTAGAGGAGCAGTATACCCCACAAACCTCCACCCATAACTCATCACTGGTAGAGGAGCAGTATACCCTGTCACAAACCTCCAGCCCATAACTCATCACTGGTAGAGGAGCAGTATACCCTGTCACAAACCTCCACCCATAACTCATCACTGGTAGAGGAGCAGTATACCCTGTCACAAACCTCCACCCATAACTCATCACTGGTAGAGGAGCAGTCATCCACCCTGTCACAAACCTCCACCCATAACTCATCACTGGTAGAGGAGCAGTATACCCTGTCACAAACCTCCACCCATAACTCATCACTGGTAGAGGAGCAGTATACCCTGTCACAAACCTCCACCCATAACTCATCACTGGTAGAGGAGCAGTATACCCTGTCACAAACCTCCACCCATAACTCATCACTGGTAGAGGAGCAAACCTCCACCCATAACTCATCACTGGTAGAGGAGCAGTATACCCTGTCACAAACCTCCACCCATAACTCATCACTGGTAGAGGAGCAGTATACCCTGTCACAAACCTCCACCCATAACTCATCACTGGTAGAGGAGCAGTATACCCTGTCACAAACCTCCACCCATAACTCATCACTGGTAGAGGAGCAGTATACCCTGTCACAAACCTCCACCCATAACTCATCACTGGTAGAGGAGCAGTATACCCTGTCACAAACCTCCACCCATAACTCATCACTGGTAGAGGAGCAGTATACCCTGTCACAAACCTCCACCCATAACTCATCACTGGTAGAGGAGCAGTAGAGGACTCATCACTGGTAGAGGAGCAGTATACCCTGTCACAAACCTCCACCCATAACTCATCACTGGTAGAGGAGCAGTATACCCTGTCACAAACCTCTCATCCCATAACTCATCACTGGTAGAGGAGCAGTATACCCTGTCACAAACCTCCACCCATAACTCATCACTGGTAGAGGAGCAGTATACCCTGTCACAAACCTCCACCCATAACTCATCACTGGTAGAGGAGCAGTATACCCTGTCACAAACCTCCACCCATAACTCATCACTGGTAGAGGAGCAGTATACCCTCCACCCATCACAAACCTCCACCCATAACTCATCACTGGTAGAGGAGCAGTATACCCTGTCACAAACCTCCACCCATAACTCATCACTGGTAGAGGAGCAGTATACCCTCCACCCATAACTCATCACTGTCACAAAAACCTCCACCCATAACTCATCACTGGTAGAGGAGCAGTATACCCTGTCACAAACCTCCACCCATAACTCATCACTGGTAGAGGAGCAGTATACCCTGTCACAAACCTCCACCCATAACTCATCACTGGTAGAGGAGCAGTATACCCTGTCACAAACCTCCACCCATAACTCATCACTGGTAGAGGAGCAGTATACCCTGTCACAAACCTCCACCCATAACTCATCACTGGTAGAGGAGCAGTATACCCTGTCACAAACCTCCACCCATAACTCATCACTGGTAGAGGAGCAGTATACCCTGTCACAAACCTCCACCCATAACTCATCACTGATAGAGGAGCAGTATACCCTGTCACAAACCTCCACCCATAACTCATCACTGGTAGAGGAGCAGTATACCCTGTCACAAACCTCCACCCATAACTCATCACTGGTAGAGGAGCAGTATACCCTGTCACAAACCTCCACCCATAACTCATCACTGGTAGAGGAGCAGTATACCCTGTCACAAACCTCCACCCATAACTCATCAACTCCCTGTCATCCACCCATGGTAGAGGAGCAGTATACCCTGTCACAAACCTCCACCCATAACTCATCACTGGTAGAGGAGCAGTATACCCTGTCACAAACCTCCACCCATAACTCATCACTGGTAGAGGAGCAGTAGAGGAGCAGTACCCTGTCACAAACCTCCACCCACTCATCACTAAGAGAGCAGTATACCCTGTCACAAACCTCACCCATAACTCATCACTGGTAGAGGAGCAGTATACCCTGTCACAAACCTCCACCCATAACTCATCACTGGTAGAGGAGCAGTATAAACCCTGTCACAAACCTCCCTCCACCCATAACTCATCACTGGTAGAGGAGCAGTATACCCTGTCACAAACCTCCACCCATAACTCATCACTGGTAGAGGAGCAGTATACCCTGTCACAAACCTCCACCCATAACTCATCACTGGTAGAGGAGCAGTATACCCTGTCACAAACCTCCACCCATAACTCATCACTGGTAGAGGAGCAGTATACCCTGTCACAAACCTCCACCCATAACTCATCACTGGTAGAGGAGCAGTATACCCTGTCACAAACCTCCACCCATAACTCATCACTGGTAGAGGAGCAGTATACCCTGTCACAAACCTCCACCCATAACTCATCACCAGTATCCACCCTACAAACCTCCACCCATAACTCATCACTGGTAGAGGAGCAGTATACCCTGTCACAAACCTCCACCTGGTAGAGGAGCATAACTCATCACTGGTAGAGGAGCAGTATACCCTGTCACAAACCTCCACCCATAACTCATCACTGGTAGAGGAGCAGTATACCCTCCACCCATAACTCATCACTGTCACAAACCTCCACCCATAACTCATCACTGGTAGAGGAGCAGTATACCCTGTCACTGGTACAAACCTCCACCCATAACTCATCACTGGTAGAGGAGCAGTATACCCTGTCACAAACCTCCACCCATAACTCATCACTGGTAGAGGAGCAGTATACCCTGTCACAAACCTCCACCCATAACTCATCACTGGTAGAGGAGCAGTATACCCTGTCACAAACCTCCACCCATAACTCATCACTGGTAGAGGAGCAGTATACCCTGTCACAAACCTCCACCCATAACTCATCACTGGTAGAGGAGCAGTATACCCTGGTCACACCCAAACCTCCACCCATAACTCATCACTGGTAGAGGAGCAGTATACCCTGTCACAAACCTCCACCCATAACTCATCACTGGTAGAGGAGCAGTATACCCTGTCACAAACCTCCACCCATAACTCATCACTGGTAGAGGAGCAGTATACCCTGTCACAAACCTCCACCCATAACTCATCACTGATAGAGGAGCAGTATACCCTGTCACAAACCTCCACCCATAACTCATCACTGATAGAGGAGCAGTATACCCTGTCACAAACCTCCACCCATAACTCATCACTGATAGTCAGACCAAGGTCCTTTTCCCAGATTATTTTCAAAGGAGTAAAGGAGGAGCTTCCTGTCTCAGAAAGGAGTCTATAGATGTAAGATATGTTGCCTTTAATGGATTGTGCTGTGACAAGAAGGGCTTCAACTTCATTCAACTGAGTTCTAAACCTCCTCTTGGAGGTAAATGAGGAAATTACATGTCTAATTTGAAGATATTTTTAAAAAATGGGATCTTGGCACATCGAATTCACTGCAGAGCTCTTGAAAGGATTTCAGTGTAGTTATTTTCTGATGAAATAGGTCTGAAAAGGTCCTGATTCCTAGAGTATGCCAAAGATTAAAGTTGGCATCCCTCAGGGCTTTTGGCAAGTCTGGGTTGCCTACTATAGGCGAGTGAGAACATATTTGGGAGGAAATGCCCAGGTAGTCCCGCCACGCTAGTAGGGTGCTGTAAATCACAAAGGTTTTGGCTATGTTGCCCACTTCACTAAAGTTATTAATGAATATAATTGAGCTTAAGGGCAATGAACCACAGGATTGGGCTTCTATCTGAATCCACGTTGACTCTTGTCTGTTTGTGATCCATGTTAGCATGTTGCGGATTTGGGCAGACCAGTAGTACAATTGAAGGGAGGGAAGGGCAAGACCACCCTTAGATTCAGGTTTTCGACAGAGTGGAAAACTTGATCCTAGGTTTTTTATTGCCCCATATAAATTTGGTGATGCTTTGGTTAGTTGTTTTGAAGAAGGAAACTGGGAGATAGCATGGGAGCATCTGAAATAAGTAGTTCAGTCTAGAGAGGACGTTCATATGGATTACATTAATTCTTCCTACTAAGCTAATTGGGAGGGAGATCCAGGTTTGGAGATCCTTCTTGATTCGATCCAGGAGTGGAAGATAATTTTCCTGAAAAAGGCTATTCAGATCTGGTGTTATGAAGATCCCGAGGTATTGAAACCCCTGTGTCTTTCCATTGGAAAGGACAAAGTGTCTTCATAGAGCTGGTGAGTGTAATATTGAGAGGGCAGACAGTGGATTTGTTCAAATGTATCTTATATCCTGAAAACTTGCCATACTGAGCAATTGTGTCTAAAATGAGAGGGAGGGATTTCTCAGGGTTGGATATGTAGAGCAAGACATCATCCGCGTAAAGCGAAATCTTGTGCTGCAGGCCGCCTGCAGAAACACCCATAATACGTGGATTGCTCCTTATCAGCTCTGCCAGAGGCTCCGCCCCCAACAAGTAGAGCAGCGGGGACAGCGAGCACCCTTGTCTTGTGCCCCGTTCCAGAGGAAATCTGTCAGAGTTCAGTCCATTAGTAGTCACCATGGCATTTGGATGAGAGTATAGTGATTTGATCCATTTAATAAAATTTGGGCCCATATTGAACTTTTCTAAGACTGAAAACAGAAAGCTCCCCCTCCATCCCGTCAAACGCCTTCTCAGCATCCAGTGAAGCCAGCAGGACAGGGGTCTTCTGTGTGTTTACTTGATCAATAATATGAAAAAGACGGCGAATGTTATCAGAAGAGTATCTGTCTCTAATAAATCTGGTTTGGTCCGCTTTTATTATTTTGGGAAGGAGAGTGTTTAGTATTTTGGTGAGCAATTTGGTAATTATTTTATAGTTGAAATCCAACAAGCTTATGGGCCGGAAGGACGAGCAGGATAGGGGGGTCCTTGTCCTTTTTTAGCAACACTGTAATGCGAGCTGTGTGCATTGAGTCTGGGAGAACTCCGTTTTTGCAAAAATCCTCCAACATTGGCATGAAGATAGGGCTGAGCTGGGGCCAAAAAGCTTTGTAGAACTCTCTGGGGAATCCATCTGGGCCTGGGGACTTATTAGCTGGCATGGAGGTAATTGCCTCCAGGATCTCCTCAGGAGTGAAGGGGGAGTTGAGATCTTCTTGGTCGGTCTCTGATAGTTTAGGTAGCGAGATTCCCTCTAGGAAAGAGTGGAGTTCTGCCTCCTTGTGTTTTCTCTCAGAGGTATATAGTTTGCAGTAAAAATCATGAAAAGTTCAATTGATATTTTTTGGGTCATATGTGACCTCGTCCTCTGCTGTTCGGATAGCCATGATTATACTCTTTGACTGCTCCTTTTTTAATTGGTAAGCAAGCAATCTACTGGGCCTATTGCTATACTCATGGTATTTCTGTTTAGTAAAGAAAAGTGTTTTTTTTTATCTCCCGAGTGTAGTCCAAATTCAGTTTGGCTTTGGCTGCTTTAAGATGACTCCAGGAGGTGCTGTCTAGGGATTGTTTATGTATTTTTTCACAGCATTCCAGCTCCCTCTCAAGATCTAGCCTGTGTGCTTCCATTGCTTTTTTCTTAGAGGAAGCATATGCAATTAGATGATCTCTTAGTGTGTCTTTAGCAGCGTCCCACATTGTGGCCGGAGAAACAGGAGAATCTTTATTGTCTTGTGTGTAGTTGTCTATCCATGTAGTTACCAATGTATGGAACACGTCATTTGATAGCATGGAGGTGTTGAATTTCCAGCTCTTTGACCTCGGGATGTTTTTGCAGAGGTCAAAGTGGAGGTGGACAAAGGCGTGATCTGAAAGTGCTAATGGTCCGATTGTACAAGTGGCTGAATTTATGAAACTCTTTGGGATAAAAATGTAATCTATACGGGAGTAGGTGTTATGGACATTAGAGTAGTATGTATAGTCCATAGATGAGCTATTAGTCTCTCTCCAGATATCTATCAGTCCCATCTCTTTAGTAAGAGAGTTCAACATCTTTGCAGATCTAGGATTTGTGGTGGGGACTTGAGATGATTTGTCTAGGGTTGGGTTAAGGGTACAATTAAAATCTCCGGCAACCACGCCAAAGGAGACACAATGCTCATTGAACAGGGTTATAATTTTGACATGAAGGCAGGAGTATCTGTGTTAGGGGCGTATATGTTTAATATAGTAATTGGTTGACCATATAGTGACCCAGTTATCAAAATAAATCTCCCCTCCGGATCAGATATGTTTTTGTCAATTATGAATGGAACATTTTTATGGATAAGTATGGCTGTGCCTCTACTGTTTGATTTGAAAGATGAGAAATACACCTGTCCCACCCAAGCTCTGCGGAGTTTGGCATGTTCAGCATCACAGAGGTGTGTCTCTTGTAATAGCGCTGCTTTTTCCTTTTTTAGAGCACATAGTATCTTTTTTCGTTTTATTGCATGCCCTAGACCATGGCAGTTCCATGTCAATAGATTTAAGGTACTAGTCATCATCACCGAGCAGTAATCGAACTTTAGAGCAAGTCATCGCTGGGTAAAAGTGGATAGTAATTACAGCTGCGTTCACATAAAAGGAAAATAAATGGTGTACATAAAATAATCATCTCTGAACACTCCAGCCGAGTTCCCAAACAACTCGACACATCCCGTTGGATCTATTACCCCCCGCTCAGTCTCAATTCTGTGTTCCGAATAAAACAAAAACCGGGAACAGTTAGCAACGCACAACGTCTCCCTCTCCCCACCAAAGAAATGCCTCATCCTCTCCACCTCGCATTGAGTAAATGACACAGTTGCCCTCATCCAGACCACAGTAAAAGAGGGGAGAAAAATAAAATCAATAGCCCAGCCTACATATACCTCCCCCAAGGGACATAGGGAACCCCAAGTAATAATAGCAACAAAAAAACAGGGAAATAAAAGTAGGCTGAAACATTAGTAGGCCTAGGTTATGCTATACAGCCCATCCCTCTCAGTTAAAGAAAAATAAATATAAATTGGACGGCTATAATGACATTTAGGGGGTGGGTCTCTGGATATTGGCTATATGTCGTCTTACCTCCTTTAGTAATGGCATTAATCGCATTTAGTCATTGGTCTGTTTCTCATTGGCCAGGATTGTCTTTCAAAAAAATGTTTTGCCTCTTCGGGAGTTTTGAAGTGTCGCAAGGCTCCTTGGTGAAGAATCCTGAGCTCGTTTGGGTATTTGAATCCCCTGAAGATGCCTCGGTCAATGGAGTATTTCTTCACTTCGTCAAATTCTCGGCGCTTTCGGCGTATTCCAGCTGACAGGTCCTGGTGTAAAGCGAGTTTGGCATTTCCCACTGTGATGGTGTTGTTTTTCGCCGCCTGTAGGTCTCGTTCCTTGTCGGTGAATCTCAGGAAACGTATGGTGATTGGGCGCGGTGGTTGTCTGGCTGCTGGTGGATCAGTGGCATGTTTCCCTCTTCTTTTTCACCCAGATTGAATAGAACACAATTATTCCTTCGCCCCCTGTTTTCCAGGTCCTCTGTTTTCTCTTCCAGATGCTCGATTTTCTTTTTAGCATATGCTATTGTTTCCATGGCATCTGTCAATAAGTTTTCCATGGATAGGATTCGCCCCTCTGCCTCCTCCAGGCGCCCCGCGTTTATGGTTATCTTGTTGTTGATGTCAGGCAAAGCGTTTTCCAGGATTGTCACCTTGCCCCCTATCGCACTGAGCTGAGAGTTAATGCCATCTAATTTAGTGTTTAGTTCTGTACGTTGGGATCTCAACTCAGAAAGG
The DNA here is from genome assembly GCF_021184085.1 of Oncorhynchus gorbuscha. Classification (NCBI taxonomy): domain Eukaryota; kingdom Metazoa; phylum Chordata; class Actinopteri; order Salmoniformes; family Salmonidae; genus Oncorhynchus; species Oncorhynchus gorbuscha. Next base: position 3,210,212 of record NC_060191.1, read on the forward strand.
ATGTCTTCGACAGAGTGCGAGGTTGGCATTCGTTGTGCCTCGGGGGGGAGCGGGTTCTCTTGCTATTGGCTAATGGCGCTAGTTTTTTCTGAAGCTAGCTTCTTCTTGGAGGCTTTTTCCGTCGCTAATACTCGAGTCCGGATAAAAATGTCACCTGTAGTGTCGCCTTTTGTAGCCGCCATGACTTTTTCTTACTGAAGCTAAATGAGTTTGAACTTGGAGTGGAGGTAAGATTAGGAATTGGAAACTACTTGTGCGGGGCTCTTAGTTCATGCGGCCATCTCGTTCAAGGGTCACGTGATCCCCCCCGGAGCCATGCCATTCTAAAGAGGTCTATTCTACCTGTTAGATTTATGGGAAGATTATTCCATTTAATTACATCTGATTTCATATGGTTGAGTAATGGGATAAAGTTATCTTTACGGAACAAAATGTGGAAAAGGTCGAAGGTTCTGAGTACTTTCCGAATGCACTGTATTTGTTGTTTATTGTTACTTATTAAGCATCCTAAGTATTTTATATGTTTTGTGGTCCACTTAAAGCATTGCAGGAGATCATGAGTTATTCTTTTTCCTATTGCCATTATTTTTTTTTCTTCCCACATACATTTCAATACTGAGATTTTAGAGTATTCCTGAAATATTATTTTGCAAGAGGGTCATTACATTTTCAACATTGATCAGATATACCAGGAGATAATCTGCAAATAAGTTTAGTTTATATTAATGTTTGCCAATACTGATACCTGTTACTTTGGGTCCTGTCTAATTCTTTTTGCATACGGTTCAATTGAACCAGTGCAAACAGGAGAAGAGAGAGGACATCCCTGTCTTGTGCCCCTTCTAAAGCAATTTAGTCAGATAATGTATTATTTGTGTATATTTTTGCTTTGGGATATTTATATAATATTTTTATTATATGTATTATTTTAGCTGGAAAGTTGAAAGCTTCCAAAGTTTTGAATAGAAAAGGCTATTCAAGGCCTCCCGAGTAGCGCAGCGGTCGAAGGCACTGCATCGCAGGGCTTGAGGCATGACTACAGACCCGGGTTCTATCCCAGGCTGTGTCACAACCGGCCATGACCCAGAGTCCCATAGGGCGGTACACAATTGGACCCGTATCGAACCCGGGTTAGGGGAGGATTTGGCTGGGGGGGGCTTTACTTGGCTCATCATGCTCTAGCGACTCCTTGTGGTGGGCCGGGCGCCTGCAAGCTGACTTCAGTCATCAGTTGGACAGTGTTTCCTCTGACACATTGGTGCATCTGGCTTCCAGGTTAAGAGTGTGGGTGTTAAGAAGCGCGGTTTGGCGGCTCATGTTTTGGAGGACGCATGGTTCTCAACCTTCACCTCTCTCGAGCCCGTTGGGGAGGTGTAGCGATGAGACAAGATCGAAAAAGGGGGTAAAATACAAAGACAATGAAAGAAAAGCCCATTCAAGACGGTCCAAAGACATTTCAGCATCAACAGCCATTATTGATACATCTATATCTTGTTTTTTAGCGTTTAGTATTCAACTGAAACATGTTCTTCTATTTGTTTGTAAGTGTCCTATTTTTAATAAACCCTGTTTGATATGTATGAAGACTGGTAAGACTGGTAAGACTGGTAAGTCTGGTAAGACTGGTAAGTCTGGTAAGACTGGTAAGACTGGTAAGACTTTTGACATTCTGTTGCTTAAAAGCTTTGTTATTATATTATTATCACAATTTGTTAAACTTATGGGTCTATAATCAGCAGGGCTCACCCAGATTTAGCTGGTTTTAATATAAATGAAATAAGAGTTTGACACGTGGAACTCCTTCCGTCTCTCGCTCTGGTCTGTTGTGACAGCAGAGTCCCTAGGAGAGCAGGGCTGGAGACGGGGAGGAGGATGGAAGGAGAAGTTTTACAGACACATACACACACCTAGAGCACACACACACTCCCAAAGCACATACAGTCAGTGGCTGTGGACAGGAGTGGGTGAGAGGGGGAGGCAGGGTGATGGAGGGGTTAGATGGGGTTGTCAGGCCGGGAGCCGAAGAGGGTTTAGAGGTGTCCTATTATAGCGCACCAGGAGACATCCGCTAGCTAATCCCCTGCCAGTTTACACCTTCACCTGTGAAAAGGCCTCACCTATCTTTGGCCCTTAATTTCCTCTACTCACTTTCCTCCATCTATCCCTCACTCTCTCTCTCTCTTTGTTAGTCCTTTATTTCCACACACCTTCTATCTCATCCCTCCCTCCTGCCTATTCCCTTTTCCCTCTGTGGGTTTTACCACTGGTATTGTACCCCACTAGTTAACACAGCCACAAAGTCAGTTTCCTCAGCCACAAAGTATAAATTGATTACACAAATGTCCTTTTTGGTCTTAATTTAAGGTGATGGTTAGGCATAAGGTTAGCAGGTGGTTAATGTTAGAGTTAAGGTTATGGTAAGGTTTCAAATGAAATTTTAAGAAGATAAAAGGTACATGCCATAATTATGACATTGTGGATGTGTTAACTAGTGACGACACTTCTGCTCTCCTCTCCTCCCTCCCTTCTTCTCCCACTTCCCTCCCTCTCTACCTCCTCCCCTTCTCCTACTGTTCTGTGGTGTAAACCCGGTGGTGCTCAGTCATTCCCAATGACAGATTACCTTCTTAATGGAATTTAAATATTTAGTTTTTCCTTGTGGCGATTCATCCAGGAAAAGAGTGACAGCAGCAGGGGGGAGAGAGGAGGAGGAGGAAGGGAGGACTGTGTAGAGGTGTCTGGAATGAAGAGGAAGGGGGAGGGAGCGAGAGAAGGAGGGATGGTCATTTCCTCTGATGGTGCGAGTCTGAATCACTTCTGTTTGGATATGTTTGGATGTCATTCAGAAAGCTGGAGGGAGGATCTGGGGAAGAGAGAGAAAGAGGGAGTGAGGATCTGGGGAAGAGAGAGAAAGAGGGAGTGAGGATCTGGGGAAGAGAGAGAAAGAGGGAGTGAGGATCTGGGGAAGAGAGAGAAAGAGGGAGTGAGGATCTGGGGAAGAGAGAGAAAGAGGGAGTGAGGATCTGGGGAAGAGAGAGAAAGAGGGAGTGAGGATCTGGGGAAGAGAGAGAAAGAGGGAGTGAGGATCTGGGGAAGAGAGAGAAAGAGGGAGTGAGGATCTGGGGAAGAGAGAGAAAGAGGGAGTGAGGATCTGGGGAAGAGAGAGAAAGAGGGAGTGAGGATCTGGGGAAGAGAGAGAAAAGAGGGAGTGAGGATCTGGGGAAGAGAGAGAAAGAGGGAGTGAGGATCTGGGGAAGAGAGAGAAAAAGGGAGTGAGGATCTGGGGAAGAGAGAGAAAGAGGGAGTGAGGATCTGGGGAAGAGAGAGAAAGAGGGAGGAGGATCTGGGGAAGAGAGAGAAAGAGGGAGTGAGGATCTGGGGAAGAGAGAGAAAGAGGGAGTGAGGATCTGGGGAAGAGAGAGAAAGAGGGAGTGAGGATCTGGGGAAGAGAGAGAAAAAGGGAGTGAGGATCTGGGGAAGAGAGAGAAAGAGGGAGTGAAGATCTGGGGAAGAGAGAGAAAGAGGGAGTGAGGATCTGGGGAAGAGAGAGAAAGAGGGAGTGAGGCTCTGAGGAAGAGAGAGAAAGAGGGAGTGAGGATCTGGGGAAGAGAGAGAAAGAGGGAGTGAGGATCTGGGGAAGAGAGAGAAAGAGGGAGTGAGGATCTGGGGAAGAGAGAGAAAGAGGGAGTGAGGATCTGGGGAAGAGAGAGAAAGAGGGAGTGAGGATCTGGGGAAGAGAGAGAAAGAGGGAGTGAGGATCTGGGGAAGAGAGAGAAAGAGGGAGTGAGGATCTGGGGAAGAGAGAGAAAGAGGGAGTGAGGATCTGGGGAAGAGAGAGAAAGAGGGAGTGAGGATCTGGGGAAGAGAGAGAAAGAGGGAGTGAGGATCTGGGGAAGAGAGAGAAAGAGGGAGTGAGGATCTGGGGAAGAGAGAGAAAGAGGGAGTGAGGATCTGGGGAAGAGAGAGAAAGAGAAAGGGAGTGAGGATCTGGGGAAGAGAGAGAAAGAGGGAGTGAGGATCTGGGGAAGAGAGAGAAAGAGGGAGTGAGGATCTGGGGAAGAGAGAGAAAGAGGGAGTGAGGATCTGGGGAAGAGAGAGAAAGAGGGAGTGAGGATCTGGGGAAGAGAGAGAAAGAGGGAGTGAGGATCTGGGGAAGAGAGAGAAAGAGGGAGTGAGGATCTGGGGAAGAGAGAGAAAGAGGGAGTGAGGATCTGGGGAAGAGAGAGAAAGAGGGAGTGAGGATCTGGGGAAGAGAGAGAAAGAGGGAGTGAGGGATAGAAGAGTGGCAGTGTCACACACACTGAAGGGACAGCAGAGATATATAGACACACACACACTGAAGGGACAACAGAGTGAATGACTATCAGTTTGCAGACAAAAGAGATGTTCTGTAAGTCTGAATGAGTTGTGTGTGTGTTGGGGCTGTGATGGGCTTCCCTCTGACTCAATTGAAAAGCACAGTGCCATTAGTGTGCACAGACACACACACACACACACACATACACACGCAGGCAGGCACACACACACACACACACACACACACACACACACACACACACACACACACACACACACACACACACACACACACACACACACACACACACACACACACACACACACACACACACACACACACACACACACACACACACACACACACAAACTTCTGTACTGTACTCTCTCTCACTCTCTTTGACTCTCACACAGGATATTTCTCTCTCTTCCTTCCCGTTGTCTCTATCTCTTCCCCTGTGTCCCTACCTCTCCCTCCCTCCCTACCTCTCCCTCCCTCCCTACCTCTCCCTCCCTCCCTACCTCTCCCTCCCTCCGTCCCTACCTCTCCCTCCGTCCCTACCTCTCCCTCCCTCCCTACCTCTCCCTCCCTCCCTACCTCTCCCCCCTCCCTCCCTACCTCTCCCTCCCTCCCTACCTCTCCCTCCCTCCCTCTCTACCTCTCCCTCCCTCCCTACCTCTCCCTCCCTCCCTCTCTACCTCTCCCTCCCTCCCTACCTCTCCCTCCCTCCCTACCTCTCCCTCCCTCCCTCTCTACCTCTCCCTCCCTCTCTACCTCTCCCTCCTCCCTACCTCTCCCTCCCTCCCTCCCTCCCTCCCTACCTCTCCTTCCCTCCCTCCCTCCCTCCCTACCTCTCCTCCCTCTCTACCTCTCCCTCCCTCCCTACCTCTCCCTCCCTCCCTCCCTCCCTACCTCTCCCTCCCTCCCTCTCTACCTCTCCCTCCCTCCCTACCTCTCCCTCCCTCCCTCTCTACCTCTCCCTCCCTCTCTACCTCTCCCTCCCTCCCTACCTCTCCCTCTCTCCCTACCTCTCCCCCCTCCCTCCCTCTCTACCTCTCCGTCCCTCTCTACCTCTCCCTCCCTCCCTACCTCTCCCTCCCTCCCTACCTCTCCCCCCCTCCCTCCCTCCCTACCTCTCCCTCCCTCCCTACCTCTCCCCCTCCCTCCCTCCCTACCTCTCCCTCCCTCCCTCTCTACCTCTCCCTCCCTCCCTCCCTCTCCCTCCCTCCCTACCTCTCCCCCTCCCTCCCTCCCTACCTCTCCCTCCCTCCCTCTCTACCTCTCCCTCCCTCCCCACCTCTCCCTCCCTCCCTACCTCTCCCCCCTCCCTCCCTCCCTACCTCTCCCTCCCTCCCTCTCTACCTCTCCCTCCCTCCCTCTCTACCTCTCCCTCCCTCCCTCCCTACCTCTCCCTCCCTCCCTCTCTACCTCTCCCTCCCTCCCTCCCTCTCTACCTCTCCTGCCCTCCCTCTCTACCTCTCCCTCCCTCCCTCCCTCTCTACCTCTCCCTCCCTCCCTCCCTCTCTACCTCTCCCTCCCTCCCTACCTCTCCCTCCCTCCCTACCTCTCCCTCCCTCCCTACCTCTCCCTCCCTCCGTCCCTACCTCTCCCTCCGTCCCTACCTCTCCCTCCCTCCCTACCTCTCCCTCCCTCCCTACCTCTCCCTCCCTCCCTCCCTACCTCTCCCTCCCTCCCTACCTCTCCCTCCCTCCCTCTCTACCTCTCCCTCCCTCCCTACCTCTCCTCCCTCCCTCTCTACCTCTCCCTCCCTCCCTACCTCTCCCTCCCTCCCTACCTCTCCCTCCCTCCCTCTCTACCTCTCCCTCCCTCTCTACCTCTCCCTCCCTCCCTACCTCTCCCTCCCTCCCTCCCTCCCTCCCTACCTCTCCTTCCCTCCCTCCCTCCCTCCCTACCTCTCCCTCCCTCTCTACCTCTCCTCCCTCCCTACCTCTCCCTCCCTCCCTCCCTCCCTACCTCTCCCTCCCTCCCTCTCTACCTCTCCCTCCCTCCCTACCTCTCCCTCCCTCCCTCTCTACCTCTCCCTCCCTCTCTACCTCTCCCTCCCTCCCTACCTCTCTCCCTCTCTCCCTACCTCTCCCCCCTCCCTCCCTCTCTACCTCTCCGTCCCTCTCTACCTCTCCCTCCCTCCCTACCTCTCCCTCCCTCCCTACCTCTCCCCCCTCCCTCCCTCCCTACCTCTCCCTCCCTCCCTACCTCTCCCCCCTCCCTCCCTCCCTACCTCTCCCTCCCTCCCTCTCTACCTCTCCCTCCCTCCCTCCCTCTCCCTCCCTCCCTACCTCTCCCCCCTCCCTCCCTCCCTACCTCTCCCTCCCTCCCTCTCTACCTCTCCCTCCCTCCCCACCTCTCCCTCCCTCCCTACCTCTCCCCCTCCCTCCCTCCCTACCTCTCCCTCCCTCCCTCTCTACCTCTCCCTCCCTCCCTCTCTACCTCTCCCTCCCTCCCTCCCTACCTCTCCCTCCCTCCCTCTCTACCTCTCCCTCCCTCCCTCCCTCTCTACCTCTCCTGCCCTCCCTCTCTACCTCTCCCTCCCTCCCTCCCCTCTCTACCTCCCCTCCCTCCCTCCCTCTCTACCTCTCCCTCCCTCCCTCTCTACCTCTCCCTCCCTCCCTCCCTACCTCTCCCTCCCTCCCTACCTCTCCCTCCCTCCCTCTCTACCTCTCCCTCCCTCCCTACCTCTCCCTCCCTCCCTCTCTACCTCTCCCTCCCTCCCTCCCTACCTCTCCCTCCCTACCTCTCCCTCCCTCCCTCCTCCCTCCCTACCTCTCCTTCCCTCCCTCCCTCCCTCCCTCCCTACCTCTCCCTCCCTCCCTCTCTACCTCTCCCTCCCTCCCTACCTCTCCCTCCCTCCCTCCCTACCTCTCCCTCCCTCCCTCTCTACCTCTCCCTCCCTCCCTACCTCTCCCTCCCTCCCTCCCTCTCTACCTCTCCCTCCCTCTCTACCTCTCCCTCCCTCCCTACCTCTCCCTCCCTCCCTACCTCTCCCCCTCCCTCCCTCCCTCCCTACCTCTCCCTCCCTCCCTCTCTACCTCTCCCTCCCTCTCTACCTCTCCCTCCCTCCCTACCTCTCCCTCCCTCCCTACCTCTCCCCCCTCCCTCCCTCCCTACCTCTCCCTCCCTCCCTCTCTACCTCTCCCTCCCTCCCTACCTCTCCCTCCCTCCCTCTCCCCCCCTCCCTCCCTCCCTACCTCTCCCTCCCTCCCTCTCTACCTCTCCCTCCCTCCCTACCTCTCCCTCCCTCCCTACCTCTCCCTCCCTCCCTCTCTACCTCTCCCTCCCTCCCTACCTCTCCCTCCCTCCCTACCTCTCCCCCCTCCCTCCCTCCCTACCTCTCCCTCCCTCCCTCTCTACCTCTCCCTCCCTCCCTACCTCTCCCTCCTTCCCGCTCTCTCTCTCTTTATCTCTTTCTTTCTGGCTGGGGATTCTAATTAAGCTTGGCTGGTCTTTGATGTTGTCGCCTTGGCAACAGTCACCATGACGAGGCTGGGTCTGCAAAACACCCGCTCTCACTCTCACTGTCACTCTCCTTCTTGTTCTCTCTCTCTCTCTCTCTCTCTCTCTCTCTCTCTCTCTCTCTCTCTCTCTCTCTCTCTCTTTCATGCACGCATACACACACACTGACTGAAATGCAGCATTCACAAATAATTTTACCTACAATACACGAGTGTGCAGAACACAATGACTCCTTGCGACACACACCAACGACATGATGAATGCTCCTTTTGTCTTTTCACCAGTGGCACCAGTTGCATGCTACACTGTCACGCAAACAGAGCCATCTAGTCTGAAAGCTGAAAGTGTATTTGTGCTTTCTATCCAGCAGTGATCCACTGCTGGTTGTGTCATTCTGCTACTAGAGCACAAGGAGTGTCACTAGCCCGGGTGACTGTGTCTGCTTTCAACCAGGCCACAGGCTGTAGCTGTCTCACCAAGGTAAGTTGGCTGGAGCAGACACAGACACCTGGGCAAGAATGTTACCACTACTGAACTCTCTTTTAGTGTCACATTTCCGTTTCCATTTCCTCTCTCTCTCTCTCTCTCTCTCTCTCTCTCTCTCTCTCTCTCTCTCTCTCTCTCTCTCTCTCTCTCTCTCTCTCTCTCTCTCTCTCTCTCTCTCTCTCTCTCTTTCTCTCTCTCTCTCTTTACATCCCATCACCCTCTCTCTCTCTCTCTCTCTCTCTCTTTACACCCCATCCCCCTCTCTTTCTCTTTCTCTCTCACCTCTCTCTCTAACCCCCAACCCCCTCACTCTCTCTCTCCCTCTCTCTCTCTCTCTCTCTCTCTCTCTCTCTCTCTCTCTCTCTCTCTCTCTCCTCTCTCCCCCCTCTCTCTCTCTCTCTCTCCCCCCTCTCTTCCTCTCTCTCCCTCTCCCTCTCTCTCTCAATTCAATTCAATTCAAGGGCTTTATTGGCATGGGAAACATGTGTTAACATTGCCAAAGCAAGTGAGGTAGACAACATACAAAGTGAATATACAAAGTGAAAAACAACAAAAAATAACAGTAAACATTACACATACAGCAGTTTCAAAACAGTAAAGACATTACAAATGTCATATTATATATATATATATATATATATATATATATATATATATATATATATATATATATATATATATATATATATATATATATATATATATATATATATATATATATATATATATATATATATACACAATGTACAAATAGTTAAAGGACACAAGATAAAATAAATAAGCATAAATATGGGTTGTATTTACAATGGTGTTTGTTCTTCACTGGTTGCCCTTTTCTCATGGCAACAGGTCACAAATCTTGCTGCTGTGATGGCACACTGTGGAATTTCACCCAGTAGATATGGGAGTTTTTCAAAATTGGATATGTTTTCGAATTCTTTGTGGATCTGTGTGATCTGGGGGAAATATGTCTCTAATATGGTCATACATTGGACAGGAGGTTAGGAAGTGCAGCTCAGTTTCCACCTCATTTTGTGGGCAGTGAGCACATAGCCTGTCTTCTCTTGAGAGCCATGTCTGCCTACGGCGGCCTTTCTCAATAGCAAGGCTATGCTCACTGAGTCTGTACATAGTCAAAGCTTTCCTTAATTTTGGGTCAGTCACAGTGGTCAGGTATTCTGCTGCTGTGTACTCTCTGTGTAGGGCCAAATAGCATTCTAGTTTGCTCTGTTTTTTTGTTAATTCTTTCCAATGTGTTAAGTAATTATCTTTTTGTTTTCTCATGATTTGGTTGGGTCTAATTGTGCTCTCTCTCACTGTACATTAAATCCTGCTACAGTGCAGGCCAGTTGAGGCCCCTCCAGATGAGTTGTGACTTCTGGTTGGTCCTGTACTGTGCTAGTTCTGTTGTTTGACCCTCTCATAGTGTTTGTTTTGTATGATGAGACAAAGTGTGTGGGATAAAAACCTCTCCAGATGAATCATGTGGATACAGTAAGAGCTGCTCTCTCTCTCTCTCTGCTCAACTCTGACTGTTCCTCTCTGCCCACCAGCATCTGTTCAACCTTTCATTTAAAACAGGGACTTCCCTACCTCGCTCCATCGCTCACTCTCCACCTGTCTGTCTCTCCTCTTTCTCTATCTCTCTCTTCTTTTTCTCTCTTTCTCATTCCCTGCCTTCTCTTTTCCCCTATCTCTAGCTCCTCCCCCTCTCTCCTTCTCCATATCTCCCTCCTCTCTCATATTCTCTCTTCATCTCCCCCCGTCTGTCTCTTCCTGAAGGGGATGGTCTCTACTAAAACCCTGCTCTTAGCTCTTCCTCATAACAACCGCCCCGGCGACAGTATCAACAGTAACCACAGCAATTAAGAAAGCAAACAACATCAACTGAGCAGGAATAAAACAGCAATTAAAGCATTATGGCTAGAGTGTGTTCATAATGATGCCAGAAATACATCCATAATGATGTCTCAAAGTAATGCTGTGACTGGGGTAATGGGATCACTTAGGTTCCTGGGGTGTTAGCAGACAGTTATCAAACAGTAGGCTGAGAGTTAGCAGACAGTTAGCTGAGAGTTAGCAGACAATTAGATGAGTTAGCAGACAGTTAGCAGACAGTTGGCTGACAGTTAGCAGACAGTTAGCTGAGAGTTAGCAGACAGTTAGCAGACAGTTAGCTGAGTCTTAGTAGACATTTAGCTGAGAGTTAGCAGACATTTAGCTGACAGTTAGCAGAGAGTTAGCTGAGAGTTAGCAGACAGTTAGCAGACAATTAGTAGACAGTTAGCAGATAGTTAGCTGACAGTTAGCTGACAGTTAGATGACAGTTAGCAGATAGTTATCTGACAGTTAGATGACAGTTAGCAGACAGTTAGCAGACAATTAGTAGACAGTTAGCAGATAGTTAGATGACAGTTAGCAGACAGTTAGATGACAGTTAGCAGACAGTTAGATGACAGTTAGCAGATAGTTAGCTGACAATTAGTAGACGGTTAGCAGATAGTTAGATGACAGTTAGCAGACAGTTAGCTGACAGTTAGATGACAGTTAGCAGACAGTTCGTTTTATATGAGGGAAAGGGGAACAACGCAGTCTAAACATCAACAGTGTCACTACATTCTAACACCTTCCTCTCATCAAATCAAAGATAAATCCACTGTGATTATGCAAAGCCATTATATTGACTACTACAGGCACTGACACTGTAATCATGTACCAAACTACTGATGATGATGATGATGGTGACCATGATGATGATGTCGATGTTCATTACTAAGTAATTACAAAGTGGTTAAAATGCTACCTCCGCTCTAACCAGCCCTCGTTCTTTCTTCCTGTCCCTTGTCCCTCCTCTTCCCTACCACAGCTCTTCGTCATCGACAACGGAGCGGACGACTGGCGCATCGCCATGACATTGAATCGGGTGTTGCTGATATCGTTGGAGCTACTGGTGTCGGCGGTGCATCCGGTGCCCGGGGACTTTAAGTTCCAGTGGCGGGCACGTCTGGCGTTCTCTTACGCCCCGTCCCAGGCTGAGGCTGACCTGGACATGGTGCTGAGTGTTCCCATGTTCCTCCGCCTCTACCTCATCGCCCGCGTCATGCTGCTGCACAGCAAACTGTTCACTGATGCCTCCTCACGGAGCATAGGGGCCCTCAATAAGGTGTGTTTGTTCACTGATGCCTCCTCAAGGAGCATAGTGGCCCTCAATAAGGTGTGTGTGTTCACTGATGCCTCCTCACGGAGCATAGGGGCCCTCAATAAGGTGTGTGTGTTCACTGATGCCTCCTCACGGAGCATAGTGGCCCTCAATAAGGTGTGTGTGTTCACTGATGCCTCCTCACGGAGCATAGGGGCCCTCAATAAGGTGTGTGTGTTCACTGATATCTCCTCACGGAGCATAGGGGCCCTCAATAAGGTGTGTGTGTTCACTGATGCCTCCTCACGGAGCATAGGGGCCCTCAATAAGGTGTGTGTGTTCACTGATGCCTCCTCACGGAGCATAGGGGCCCTCAATAAGGTGTGTGTGTTCACTGATGCCTCCTCACGGAGCATAGGGGCCCTCAATAAGGTGTGTGTGTTCACTGATGCCTCCTCACGGAGCATAGGGGCCCTCAATAAGGTGTGTGTGTTGACTGATGCCTCCTCGCGGAGCATAGGGGCCCTCAATAAGGTGTGTGTGTGCCGGGGCTTTGTTGTTTACTCTTACTCTTCACTCATTCTGTCTCACTCCTTCCATCTTGCCTTTCTCTCATCCTGTGTTGCTCAATCTATTTATCTCCTCCTGTGTCTCCCTCCATCTCTTTCTCTCCTCCTGTGTCTCTCACCATTTTGTCATCTCCTCCTGTGTCTGTCCAATGAAGTATGAATGATTGATTGATGTCTGCCTTGCTGTCTCAGCTTCTCACCTTCCCACTAATTCAGACTGAATCCTCCTTTGTCAGGTAACTGAGGACAGTAATGACAGAGGCTAAATCCTCCTCTGTCAGGTAACTGAGAACAGTAATGACAGAGACTGAATCCTCCTTTGTCAGGTAACTGAGGACAGTAATGACAGAGGCTAAATCCTCCTCTGTCAGGTAACTGAGAACAGTAATGACAGAGACTAAATTCTCCTTTTTCAGGTAACTGAGGACAGTAATGACAGAGACTAAATTCTCCTTTGTCAGGTAACTGAGGACAGTAATGACAGAGACTAAATTCTCCTGTCATAGGACACAACCTATGAGAATGAGATGCGGGGAAATTATTGAGAGA
>NC_060191.1:3230222-3322722 GCF_021184085.1 Oncorhynchus gorbuscha
TCTCTATTTTCTGCTGTTTCTCTCTCTCTCCCACTATCCATCTCTCTTTTACTCTCTTTGTCTTTTGTCTTCTCTCTATTTTCTGCTGTTTCTCTCTCTCTCCCACTATCCATCTCTCTTTTACTCTTTGTCTTTTGTCTTCTCTCTATTTTCTGCTGTTTCTCTCTCTCTCCATTCATCCATTCATTCATTCAGTTCTTTTCTCCTTGTCCCTTTATTCTGTCAGCCTCTTTCTCTGTATCTGTCTTCCTGTCTGTTCCTGCTCACACCAACATACGCCCACACCTTCACTTACAAAGCCAGATACACACACACACACGGGGTGGACACAGATACTCCCATACCCGCTGTTACTGACTGCATCCTACACACACCACTATCACAGAGCTTGACATGCACTCTCAATATGACTCCAGAAACATCCCACAGAAACACACACTCACTCACTCACTCACTCAAACACAAACACAAACACACAAAAACACACAAAACACACACACGTATGCAAGATCATTTACATAAACAAAAACACACACAAATGCACACACACACACACACACAGACAGACACACAGACACACAGACACACACAAAAGAGTTATATAGACAGGGTCTCTGTCTCTGAGAGGTTTTTGTTTCTGTTCACCAGAAGAGGGGGATGGATGGAGAAAGATACAGAGAGAAAGATAGAGAGGAACAGAAAGAACAAGGAGGATGAGAGGAGGATGAGCAGAGAAGGGAAAGAGGAGGTGAGAGGTCAGAGACAGATGGAGAGAGACAGAGAGGATAAGAGATTGAAGAGAGAGAAAGAGTGAGTGAGTACATGATGTGATTTGTCCCTGGTTGAAAGTGATTGTAATGACTTTCTATAGGGGGAATTCTCACCCTCGTCTCTTTGACGGGCGTGGGAGTTAAAAAGAGTGGAGGAGAATGGGGGAGTTTGTTAATGTATACCAAATTAGATTACAAAAACATGTCTCTCTGCAAGGCTTTTCATTTTCTCATGTTCATATGGCTGCTGCTGTGTACGTGCATATGGCTGTGTACGTGCATATGGCTGTGTACGTGCATATGGCTGTGTACGTGCATATGGCTGTGTACGTGCATATGGCTGTGTACGTGCATATGGCTGTGTACGTGCATATGGCTGTGTACGTGCATATGGCTGTGTACGTGCATATGGCTGTGTACGTGCATATGGCTGTGTACGTGCATATGGCTGTGTACGTGCATATGGCTGTGTACGTGCATATGGCTGTGTACGTGCATATGGCTGTGTACGTGCATATGGCTGTGTTGCATATGGCTGTGTACGTGCATATGGCTGTGTACGTGCATATGGCTGTGTACGTGCATATGGCTGTGTACGTGCATATGGCTGTGTACGTGCATATGGCTGTGTACGTGTGTGTGCGTTTCCTGTCACAGTTTTATTACAAAGATTTGTTTGCTGTCCCTGGATATGTTTATTATACAGACAGAGAGAGAGGGGGGGGACAGAGGGGAGAGAGAGAGAGAGAGAGAGAGAGAGAGAGAGAGAGAGAGAGAGAGAGAGAGAGAGAGAGAGAGAGAGAGAGAGAGAGAGAGAGAGAGAGACAGAGACAGAGGGACAGTGGGGAGAGACAGAGAGAGAGACAGAGGGAGAGAGAGAGAGAGAGAGAGAGAGAGAGAGAGAGAGAGAGAGAGAGAGAGAGAGAGAGAGAGAGAGAGAGAGAGAGAGACGAGAGACAGAGACAGAGGGAGGGAGGGAGACAGAGGGGAGAGAGAGAGAATGAGAGACATTCTCCATCTCCCCCTCCTCTCTCCTCCTCTCTCCTCCTCCCCCTCCTCCTTTCTCCTCCTCCCTCTCCATCTCTCTCCTCCTCCCTCTCCTCCTCTCTCCTCCTCCCTCTCCTCCTCTCTCCTCATTTACATTACATTTACATTTAAGTCATTTAGCAGACGCTCTTATCCAGAGCGACTCCTCCTTCCTCTACTCCTCTCTCACCAGCACATTCCTGTTCCCTCTCTTTCTCCTCCCTCTCTATCTCCCTCTTCAGAAACATGTTTTCTCCTTCTCTATCGTACAAAACAGTATTTAATATGAAACTTAATTTACTTCCCGTCCTTTCTCTCTCTATCTCTTTCCGTCTCTCTCTCCCAGGGATGTCTGTGAGACTCTATTCAAGCCACAGTTCTCCCTAAAATCAAAGTTTGTCAGATATTTTCCTAACGTCAGATGTTTTGTACTTTTCTAAATGAGTATTCCACATTCTATCTGTAGTGTAGACCCTGTTAGACCCTGTTAGACCCTGTTAGACCCTGTTAGCTGCATGCATTAGGAGGAATCTACAGCCATCAATCCCAAGTCAATGGAAAGGATTGGCAACATCTAATTAGATTGAAGATTTCTCCTAATGCATAGAATCTTGCCTTGAAGTTGGACTTCGGACCATTCTAGAGGTATGAAAATGTCTGAGAACATTACATTTTGAGATGCAATATCCTTTAACTCTCTCTCTTTCAGTTCTATTTAAGGGGCTTTATTGGCATGGGAAACATATGTTTACAATGTCAAAGCAAGTGAAATAGATAAACAAAGTGAAATAAAAAATTCAAATGAGCAGTAATCATTACACTCACAAAAGTTCCAATGTAATAGAGACACTTAGAATCCAAGATGGTGTAGCAGTCAGACGTCTTTGTCCTGTCGTGTCCCTTGTATATATCGTTTTACATCTTTTTCGTCGCATATCCTTTAAAATATTTTGCTAAACCTCATCATCTAAATACTCTCCTGCAACCCGCCTGGATCTGCTTTTCTCCCTAAAGTATTTATATTTACTTCGGATCTGGAATCCCTCAACTGAAGCTAGCCAGCTAACTACCAGATATCAGTCAGCAAACCATTACCAGCGTCATCAGCTAACCTTCAGCTCGGAAAGCTCTCGTCAGTTCAAACAACGTGACTCTAACCAGAGCATAACAGTCCTGCTATTTTTATCCCAGGATTCCTACCGCAAACATTTTCATCTGGATCTTCACAACTAGCTAACCGCAATCCCGGATGACTACTCCTGGATAGCATTTCTATCCCAAAGCAAGCACCAATTAGCTTGAAGCACCAATTAGCCCGGCCAGGGCTCCTGTGCTACCACCGAAGCATTCTACAATATTGGCCTGCTAGCTACCTAGAGCTACTTGGAACCCTACTAATTTCACGACTGGTCTATCGACGTCACCGCACGAAGAGGCAAAAACAGACTTACCCCCATCGCGACGTCCCCCCAAAGGCTAGCTTTCTAGCCACTGCTATCTGCTTGCTTGCTAACCCGGTCTGCTAACTGCTAACTTGCCCTGGTCTACTAACTGCTAGCCCATGCTAACTGCTTGCTTGCTAACCTGGCCTGCTAACTGCTAGCTTGCCCTGGTCTACTAGCTGCTAGCTTGTTTAGCTCCAGCCTACTAACTGTTAGCTTGTTAGCCTGTTAGTCTGAATCGCCGTGTCCCCAGCCAGCCCAACCACTCACTGGACCATATGTTCACTTGGCTATGCATGCCTCTCTCTAATATCAATATGCCTTGTCCATTACTGTCCTGGTTAGTGATTACTGTCTTATTTCACTGTAGAGCCTCGAGCCCTGCTCAATATGCCTTAACCAACCATGTTGTTCCACCTCCTACATATGCGATGACATCACCTGGTTTAAACATCTCTAGAGACTATATCTCTCTCTTCATTACTCAATGCCTAGGTTTACCTCCAATGTACTCACATCCTACCTTACCTTTGTCTATACACTATGCCTTGAATATATGCTATCGTGCTCAGAAACCTGCTCCTTTTACACTCTGTTCTGAACGTGCTAGATGGCCAGTTCGTATAGTCTTTAGCCGTACCCTTATCCTACTTCGCCTCTATTCCTCTGGTGATGTGGAGGTTAATCCAGGTCCCGCAGTGCCTAGCTCCACTCCCACCCCCCCAGGTGCTCTCATTTGTTGACTTCTGTAAACGTAAAAGCCTTGGTTTCATGCATGTTAACACTAGAAGCCTACTCCCTAAGTTTGTTTTACTCACTGCTTTAAATCAAATCAAATCAAATGTATTTATATAGCCCTTCGTACATCAGCTGATATCTCAAAGTGCTGTACAAAAACTCAGCCTAAAACCCCAAAAAGCAAGCAATGCAGGTGGAGAAGCACGGTGGCTAGGAAAAACTCCCTCGAAAGGCCAAAACCTAGGAAGAAACCTAGAGAGGAACCAGGCTATGTGGGGTGGCCAGTCCTCTTCTGGCTGTGCCAGGTGGAGATTCTAACAGAACATGGCCAATATGTTCAAATGTTCATAAATGACCAGCATGGTCAAATAATAATAATCACAGGCAGAACAGTTGAAACTGGAGCAGAGGCACGGCCAGGTGGACTGGGGACAGCAAGGAGTCATTATGTCAGGTAGTCCTGAGGCATGGTCCTAGGGCTCAGGTCCTCCGAGAGAGAGAAAGAAAGAGAGAAATATAGAATTAGAGAGAGCATACTTAAATTCACACAGGACACCGGATAGGACAGGAGAAGTACTCCACATATAACAAACTGACCCTAGCCCCCCGACACATAAACTACTGCAGCATAAATACTGGAGGCTGAGACAGGAGGGGTCAGGAGACACTGTGGTACTGTGGCCCCATCCGATGACACCCCCGGACAGGGCCAAAAAGGAAGGATATAACCCCACCCACTTTGCCAAACCACAGCCCCCACACCACTAGAGGGATATCTTCAACCACCAACTTACCATCCTGAGACAAGGCCGAGTATAGCCCACAAAGATCTCAACCACAGCACAACCCAAGGGGGGGCGCCAACCCAGACAGGAAGATCACATCAGTGACTCAACCCACTCAAGTGATGCACCCCTCCTAGGGACGGTATGAAAGAGCCCTAGTAAGCCAGTGACTCAGCCCCTGTAATAGGGTTAGAGACAGAGAATCGCAGTGGAAAGAGGGGAGCGGTTCGTTGGTCCAGAGCCTTTCCGTTCACCTTCACACTCCTGGGCCAAACTAGACTCAATCATATGACCCACTGAAGAGATGAGTCTTCAGTAAAGACTTAAAGGTTGAGACCGAGTTTGCGTCTCTCACATGGGTAGGCAGACCAATCCATAAAAATTGAGCTCTATAGGAAAAAGCCCTGCCTCCAGCTGTTTGCTTACAAATTCTAGGGACAATTAGGAGGCCTGCGTCTTGTGATCGTAGCGTACGTGTAGGTATGTACGGCAGGACCAAATCAGAGAGATAGGTAGGAGCAAGCCCATGTAATGCTTTGTAGGTTAGCAGTAAAACCTTGAAATCAGTCCTTGCCTTGACAGGAGGCCAGTGTAGGGAGGCTAGCACTGGAGTAATATGATCACATTTTTTGGTTCTAGTCAGGATTCTAGCAGCGGTATTTAGCACTAACTGTTTATTTAGTGCTTTATCTGGGTAGCTGGAAAGTAGAGCATTGCAGTAGTCTAACCTAGAAGTGACAAACGCATGGATTAATTTTTCTGCATCATTTATAGACAGAAGGTTTCTGATTTTGGCAATGTTACGTAGATGGAAAAAAGCTGTCCTTGAAACAGTCTTGATATGTTCTTCAAAAGAGAGATCAGGGTCCAGAGTAACGCCGAGGTCCTTCACAGTTTTATTTGAGACGGCTGTACAAGCATTAAGATTAATTGTCAGATTCAACAGAAGATCTCTTTGTTTCTTGGGACCTAGAACAAGCATCTCTGTTTTGTCCTTATGTCTGAAACACATGCTTCTAGCGAGGGCAATTTTGGGGCTTCACCATGTTTCATTGAAATGTACAGCTGTGTGTCATCTGCACAGCAGTGAAAGTTAACATTATGTTTTCAAATGACATCCCCAAGAGGTAAAATATATAGTGAAAACAATAGTGGTCCTAAAACGGAACCTTGAGGAACACCAAAATTTACAGTTGATTTGTTAGAGGACAAACCATTCACAGAGACAAACTGATATCTCTCTGACAGATAAGATTTAAACCAGGCCAGAACTTGTCCGGGTAGACCAATTTGGGTTTCCAATCTCTCCAAAAGAATGTGGTGATCGATGGTATCAAAAACAGCAATAAGGAGCACGAGGACAGATGCAGAGCCTCGGTCTGACGCCATTAAAAGGTCATTTACCGCCTTCTCAAGTGCAGTCTCAGTGCTATGATGGGGTCTAAAACCAGACTGAAGCATTTCGTATACATTGTTTGTCTTCAAGAAGGCAGTGAGTTTCTGCCTTTTCTAAAAAAAATTGAGAAGAATGGAAGATTCGATATAGGCCGATAATTTTTTATATTTTCTCGGTCAAGGTTTGGCTTTTTCAAGAGAGGCTTTATTATTGCCACTTTTAGTGAGGTTGGTACACATCCGGTGGATAGAGAGCCATTTATTATGTTCAACATAGGAGGGCCAAGCACAGAAAGCAGGTATCTTTCAGTAGTTTAGTTGGAATAGGGTCCAGTATGCAGCTTGAAGGTTTAGAGGCCATGATTATTTTCATCATTGTGTCAAGAGATATAGTACTAAAACACTTGAGTGTCTCCCTTGATCCTAGGTCCTGGCAGAGTTGTGCAGACTCAGGACAACTGAGCTTTGAAGGAATATGCAGATTTAAAGAGGAGTCCGTAATTTGCTTTCTAATAATCATGATATTTTCCTCAAAGAAGTTCATGAATTTATTACTGCTGAAAGCCATCCTCTCTTGGGGAATGCTGCTTTTTAGTTAGCTTTGCGACCGTATCTAAAAGGAATTTTGGATTGTTCTTATTTTCCTCAATTAAGTTGGAAAATAGGATGATCGAGCAGCAGTGAGGGCTCTTCGATACTGCACGGTACTGTCTTTCCAAGCTAGTCTGAAGACTTCCAGTTTGGTGTGGCGCCATTTCCGTTCCAATTTTCTGGAAGCTTGCTTCAGAGCTCGGGTATTTTCTGTATACCAGGGAGCTAGTTTCTTATGAAAAATGTTTTTAGTTTTAAATTGAGTTCCTCAGTTAGGTGGTTAACTGATTTTTGTCCTCTGGCGACCTTGGGTAGACAGAGGGAGTCTGGAAGGACATCAAGGAATCTTTGTGTTGTCTGTGAATTTATAGCACGACTTTTGATGTTCCTTGGTTGGGATCTGAGCAGATTATTTGTTGCAATTGCAAACGTAATAAAATGGTGGTCCGATAGTCCAGGATTATGAGGAAAAACATTAAGAGCCACAACTTTTATTCCATGGGACAAAACTAGTTCCAGAGTATGACTGTGACAGTGAGTAGGTCCAGAGACATGTTGGACAAAACCCACTGAGTCGATGATGGCTCCAAAAGCCTTTTGGAGTGGGTCTGTGGACTTTTCCATGTGAATATTAAAGTCACCAAAGATTAGAATATTATCTGCTATGACTACAAGGTCCGATAGGAATTCAGGGAACTCAATGAGGAACGCTGTATATGGCCCAGGAGGCCTGTAAACAGTAGCTATAAAAAGTGATTGAGTAGACATAGATTTAATGACTAGAAGCTCAAAAGACGAAAACATTTTTTTTTTTGTAAATTGAAATTTGACAGTAATGACAATACTGACAGGAATGGAGGAGGTCTTTATCCGAGTGAGATTGCTAAGGCGAACACCGCCATATTTAGTTTTGCCCAACCTAGGTCAAGGCACAGACACGGTCTCAATGGGGATAGCTGAGCTGACTACACTGACTGTGCTAGTGGCAGACTCCACTAAGCTGGCTAACAGCCTGCTGCCTGGCCTGCACCCTATTTCATTGTGGAGCTAGAGGAGTTAGAGCCCTGTCTATGTTGGTAGATAAGATGAGAGCTCCCCTCCAGCTAGGATGGAGTCCGTCACTCCTCAGTAGGTCAGGCTTGGTCCTGTTTGAGGGTGAGTCCCAGAAAGAGGGCCAATTATCTACAAATTCTAGCTTTTGGGAGGGGCAGAAAACAGTTTTCAACCAGCGATTGAGTTGTTAGACTCTGCTGTAGAGCTCATCACTCCCCCTAACTGGGAGGGAGCCAGAGACAATTACTCGATGCCGACACATCTTTCTAGCTGATTTACACGCTGAAGCTATGTTGCGCTTGGTGACCTCTGACTGTTTCATCCTAACATCGTTGGTGCCGACGTGGATAACAATATCTCTATACTCTCTACACTCGCCAGTTTTAGCTTTAGCCAGCACCTTCTTCAGATTAGCCTTAACGTCGTTAGCCCTGCCCCCTGGTAAACAGTGTATGATCGCTGGATGATTCGTTTTAAGTCTAATACTGCGGGTAATGGAGTCACCAATGACTAGAGTTTTCAATTTGTCAGAGCTAATGGTGGGAAGCTTCGGCATCTCAGACCCCGTAACGGGAGGAGTAGAGACAAGAGAAGACTCGGCCTCTGACTCCGACTCGTTGCTTAATGGGGAAAAGCGGTTGAAAGTTTCTGTCGGCTGAATGAGCGACACCGGTTGAGCATTCCTACAGCATTTCCCTCCAGAAACAGTGAGAAAGTTGTCCGGCTGCGGGGACCGTGCGAGGAGATTTATACTAACGTTACTATCTGTACTTACTGGTGGCACAGACGTTGTTTCATCCTTTCCTACACTGAAATGACCCTTGCCTAACGATTGCGTCTGAAGCTGGGCTTGTAGCACAGCTATCCTCGCCGTAAGGCGACTGCAATTAGAAGGCATCATGTTAATGTTACTACTTAGCTTCGGCTGTTGGAGGTCCTGACGAACCATGTCCAGATAAAGCGTCCGGAGCGAAAAAGTTTAATGAAAAAACATTTTGGAGGGAAAAAACAAAAATATAAACGGTAATTAAAAAGTAAAAACCGTAAAGTTGTCAGGTAGCAAAGTAAGTTTGGCAACAAAACGCACAGCAACACGTAAACAAGTCTGCAAGTTGTGACCGGAAATGGCGTCAAAATCACAGGACACTTTGGAATGCTCAGCTTTAGCACACTTTGCCAACCCAGAAGTCTTAGCCGTTTCTGAATCCTGGCTTAGGAAAACCACCAAAAACCCTGAAATCTCCATTGCTAACTATAACGTTTTCCTTCAAGATAGAACTGCCAAAGGGGGCGGTGTTGCAATCTACTGCAAAGATAGTCTGCAGAGTTCCATTGCTTGCATCTGTAATGGGTCTACGACTAAACGACCACCCCTCATCACTGTCAAACGCTCCCTGAAACACTTCTGCGAGCAGGCCATTCTAATCGACCTGGCCGGGGTATCCTGGAATGACATTGACCTCATCCCGTCAGTAGAGGATGCCTGGTCGTTCTTTAAAAGTGCCTTCCTCACCATCTTAAATAAGCATGCCCCTCTCAAAAAAATAGAACTAGGGATAGATATAGTCCTTGGTTCACGCCAGACCTGTCTGCCCTTGACCAGCACAAAAACATCCGGTGGCGTTCTGCATTAGCATTGAATAGCCCCCGTGATATGCAACTTTTCAGGGAAGTTAGGAACAAATATACACAGGCAGTTAGAAAAGCTAAGGCAAGCTTTTTCAAACAGAAATTTGCATCCTGTAGTACTAACTCAAAAAGGTTCTGGGACACTGTAAAGTCCATGGAGGATAAGAGCATCTCCTCCCAGCTGCCCACTGCTCTGAGGCTAGGAAACACTGTCACAACCGATAAATCCACTATAATTGAGAATTTCAATAAGCATTTCTCTACGGCTGGCCATGCTTTCCACATGGCTACCCCTACCCAAATCCAGATAGCTGATGTTCTGAAAGAGCTGCAAAATCTGGACCCCGACAAATCAGCCGGGCTAGACAATCTGGACCCTCTCTTTCTAAAATGATCTGCCGAAATTGTTGCATCCCCTATTACTAGCCTGTTCAACCTCTCTTTCGTATCGTCTGAGATTCCCAAAGATTGGAGAGCTGCCGCGGTCATCCCCCTCTTCAAAGGGGGTGGCACTCTAGACCCAAACTGCTACAGACCTATATCTATCCTACCCTCTTTCTAAGGTCTTCGAAAGCCAAGTTAACAAACAGATTACTGACCATTTCAAATCCCACCATACCTTCTCTGCTATGCGATCTGGTTTCAGAGCTGGTCATGGGTGCACCTCAGCCACGCTAAACGACATCATAACCGCCATCGATAAGAGACATTACTGTGCAGCCGTATTCATCGACCTGGCCAAGGCTTTCGACTCTGTCAATCACAACATTTTTATTGGCAGACTTGACAGCCTTGGTTTCTCAAATGATTGCCTCGCCTGGTTTACCAACTACTTCTCTGATAGAGTTCAGTGTGTCAAATATGAGGGCCTGTTGTCCGGACCTCTGACAATCTCTATGGGTGTGCCACAGGTTTCAATTCTCGGGCCGACTCTCTTTTCTGTATACATCAATGATGTTGCTCTTGCTGCTGGTGATTCTCTGATCCACCTCTACGCAGACGACACCATTCTGTATACTTGTGGCCCTTCTTTGGACACTGTGTTAACTAACCTCCAGACGAACTTCAATGCCATACAACTCTCCTTCCGTGGCCTCCAACTGCTCTTAAACGCAAGTAAACCTAAATGCATGCTTTTCAATCGATCACTGCCCGCACCTGCTTGCCCGTCCAGCATCACTACTCTGGACGGCTCTGACTTAGAATACGTGGACAACTCCAAATACCTGGGTGTCTGGTTAGACTGTAAACTCTCCTTCCAGACTCACATTAAGCATCTCTATCGCAACAAAGCATCCTTCACTCATGCTGCCAAACATACCCTCGTAAAACTGACCATCCTACCGATCTTCGACTTCGGTGACGTCATCTATAAAATAGCCTCCAACACTCTACTCAACAAACTGGATGCAGTCTATCACAGTGCCATCCATTTTGTCACCAAAGCCTCATACATTACCCACCCTTGCGACCTGTACGCTCTCGTTGGTTGTCCGTCGCTTCATACTCGTCGCCAAACCCACTGGCTACAGGTTATCTACAAGTCTCTGCTAGGTAAAGCCCCGCCTTATCTCAGCTCACTGGTCACCATAGCAGCACCCACTCGTAGCACATGCTCCAGCAGGTATATCTCAGTGGTCACCCCCAAAGCCAATTCCTCCTTTGGTCGTCTTTCCTTCCAGTTCTCTGCTGTCCATGACTGGAACGAAGTGCAAAATTCTCTGAAGCTGGAGACTCACACGTATTTATTTATTTTGCTCCTTTGCACCCCAGTATCTCTACCTGCACATTCATCTTCTGCCGATCTACCATTCCAGTGTTTAATTGCTATATTGTAATTATTTCGCCACCATGGCCTATTTATTTCCTTAACTTACCTCATTTGCACTCACTGTATATAGACTTTTTGTTTTCTTTTGTTCTACTGCATTATTGACTGTATGTTTTGTTTATTCCATGTGTAACTCTGTGTTGTTGTATGTGTCGAACTGAATTGCTACGTTTTATCTTGGCCCTGTAGCAGTTGCAAATGAGAACTTGTTCTCAACTAGCCTACCTAGTTAAATAAAGATGGAATAAAATAAATAAAAATAAAATAAAGTACATTTCAAATGTCATAATATCTCTCTCTCTCTCTCTCTCTCTCTCTCTCTCTCTCTCTCTCTCTCTCTCTCTCTCATCTGAGATTCATTCTCTCTCACTCCCTCCATCCTTGTTGTCTGTTAATGATACACAGATTGTCCTCTGCCTTTCTTTCCCTCGCTTTTCCTAATTGAGATCCACTGATTGACAGATTGTTTTGACTCTCCCCTCACCCTCACTCTCTCTCTCTCTCTCTCTCTCTCTCTCTCTCTCTCTCTCTCTCTCTCTCTCTCTCTCTCTCTCTCTCTCTCTCTTCTTTCTTTCTTTCTTTCTTTCTTTCTCTCTCTCTCTCTCTCTCTCTTCTCTTTCTCTCTCAGGGTGCGGGCTGTACAGCTCTGGTGGTTGCTGTGGTAGCAAGGAAGCTAGAGTTGACCAAGGCAGAGAAACACGTCCACAACTTCATGATGGACACACAACTCACCAAGAGGGTATGTCTGTGTTTATGTGAGTGTGTGTCTGCATGTGAGTGTGTGTCTGCATGTGTTTGTGTGTGTATGTATGTGTGTGTGTTTGTATGCTGTTGGCCTCTGATCTGGTTCTCTGCAGCATGCAAGCTCTGATTGGCCCTCAGATGCACACCCGGCACCCTGCGATGAAGTGACGCTGTTCCCCCAAGAGAGAGTGTTGTGTTGCCAGTATGGAAAGCACTGGGCAGGGGGACATATCTTTCTCTCCCTTGCCGTCCTCTTTCTCTCTATCTCCCCCTTCTACATCTTTCTTTACCCCATCTGTATTTCTCACCCACCTTCTCTTCGCCCCTGGGCCATTCTCTCCCCCCTGGGCCATTCTATCCCCCCTGGGCCATTCTCTTCGCCCCTGGGCCATTCTCTCCCCCCTGGGCCATTCTCTCCCCCCTGGGCCATTCTCTCCCCCCTGGGCCATTCTCTCCCCCCTGGGCCATTCTCTTCCCCCTGGGCCATTCTCTCCCCCCTGGGCCATTCTCTTCGCCCCTGGGACATTCTCTTCGTCCCTGGGCCATTCTCTCCCCCTGGGCCATTCTCTCCCCCTGGGCCATTCTCTTCGCCCCTGGGCCATTCTCTCCCCCCTGGGCCATTCTCTCCCCCTGGGCCATTCTCTCCCCCCTCCCTCCCTCCTTCCATCCATGCACTGGTCCTTCTCAATTTTTCATGCAGTTTAAAGATCCAAGTTTCAAAAATAGCCCCCACTATGAAATATGTAGGGTACATTATGTCTCTGTGTATCTGGCAGGCGAGAGGAGAGCAGAGCAGAGAGAGGTGATCAATAATTTTAGCTTAGATAAAGTATCGACTCAGCGAAGGGAAAGAATGAGTTTGACACCCCTGAGTTATACCCTAAGCCAATGAGTTTGAGGTGGAAGCCCAATGTATTTTATTCACTGACCTGTTGGCTATCTATTGGTTTAGAGTTTAGTGTTTGATCCCAGCAAAACCCAAACGCACACTCTATCTCTTACACACACACACACCTCCCACAGGCCTTTAACTTGAGAAGGAGAGGTTTCTCCTGCATCCTAGGTGACATTAATTAGAAGCTCTTTCAATCTCCATTTACCTCTTTCCTCTCTCCTCTCTCTCTCTCTCCCTCTCTCTCTCTTTTCTTATTCAGCCTTAACTCTCTCTCTCTCTTTTCTTATTCAGCCTTAACTCTCTCTCTCTCCTTTCTTATTCAGCCTTAACTCTCTCTCTCCTTTCTTATTCAGCCTTGACTCTCTCTCTCTCTCTCTCCTTTCTTATTCAGCCTTAACTCTCTCTCTCTCCTTTCTTATTCAGCCTTAACTCTCTCTCTCTCCTTTCTTATTCAGCCTTAACCTTCTCTCTCTCCTTTCTTATTCAGCCTTAACTCTCTCTCTCCTTTCTTATTCAGCCTTAACTCTCTCTCTATTCTTATTCAGCCTTAACTCTCTCTCTCCTTTCTTATTCAGCCTTAACTCTCTCTCTCTCTTCTTATTCAGCCTTAACTCTCTCTCTATTCTTATTCAGCCTTAACTCTCTCTCTCCTTTCTTATTCAGCCGTAACTCTCTCTCTCTCTCTCTTCTTATTCAGCCTTAACTCTCTCTCTCTCCTTTCTTATTCAGCCATAACTCTCTCTCTCTCTCTCCTTTCTTATTCAGCCTTAACTCTCTCTTTCTCTCTCCTTTCTTATTCAGCCTTAACTCTCTCTCTCTCCTTTCTTATTCAGCCTTAACTCTCTCTCTCTCCTTTCTTATTCAGCCATAACTCTCTCTCTCTCTCTCCTTTCTTATTCAGCCTTAACTCTCTCTCTCTCTTCTTTCTTATTCAGCCTTGACTCTCTCTCTCTCCTTTCTTATTCAGCATTAACTCTCTCTCCTTTCTTATTCAGCCTTGACTCTCTCTCTCTCCTTTCTTATTCAGCCCTTAACTCTCTCTCTCTCTCTCTCTTCTTATTCAGCCTTAACTCTCTCTTTCCTTTCTTATTCAGCCTTAACTCTCTCTCTCCTTTCTTATTCAGCCTTGACTCTCTCTCTCTCTCTCCTTTCTTATTCAGCCCTGAACTCTCTCTCTCCTTTCTTATTCAGCCTTAACTCTCTCTCTCTCCTTTCTTATTCAGCCTTAACTCTCTCTCTCTCTTTTTTTATTCAGCCTTAACTCTCTCTCTCTCTCCTTTCTTATTCAGCCTTAACTCTCTCTCTCTCTCTTTCTTATTCAGCCTTAACCTTCTCTCTCTCTCCTTTCTTATTCAGCCTTAACCTTCTCTCTCTCTCCTTTCTTATTCAGCCTTGACTCTCTCTCTCTCTCTCTCTCTCTCTCTCTTTCTTATTCAGCCTTAACTCTCTCTCTCTCTCTCTCTCTCTCTCTCTCTCTCTCCTTTCTTATTCAGCCTTAACTCTCTCTCTCTCTCTCTCTCCCCTTTCTTATTCAGCCTTGACTCTCTCTCTCTCTCCTTTCTTATTCAGCCTTAACCTTCTCTCTCTCTCCTTTTTTATTCAGCCTTAACTCTCTCTCTCTCCTTTCTTATTCAGCCTTAACTCTCTCTCTCTCTCTCCTTTCTTATTCACCCTTAACTCTCTCTCTCTTTTCTTATTCAGCCTTAACTCTCTCTCTCTTTTCTTATTCAGCCTTAACTCACTCTATATCCTTTCTTATTCAGCCTTAACTCTCTCTCTCTCTCTCTCTCTCTCTCTCTTCTTATTCAGCCTTAACTCTCTCTCTCTCTCTCTCTCTCTCTCTCTCTCTCTCTCTCTCTCTCTCTCTCTCTCTCTCTCTCTCTCTCTCTCTCTCTCTCTCTCTCTCTCTTCTTATTCAGCCTTAACTCTCTCTCTCTCTCTTCTCTCTCTCTCTCTTCTTATTCAGCCTTAACTCTCTCTCTCCTTTCTTATTCAGCCTTAACTCTCTCTCTCCTTTCTTATTCAGCCGTAACTCTCTCTCTCTCTCTCCTGTCTTATTCAGCCTTAACTCTCTCTCTCTCCTGTCTTATTCAGCCTTAACTCTCTCTCCTTTCTTATTCAGCCTTAACTCTCTCTCTCCTTTCTTATTCAGCCTTAACTCTCTCTCTCCTTTCTTATTCAGCCTTAACTCTCTCTCTCTGTCTTATTCAGCCTTAACTCTCTCTCTCTCCTGTCTTATTCAGCCTTAACTCTCTCTCCTTTCTTATTCAGCCTTAACTCTCTCTCTCCTTTCTTATTCAGCCTTAACTCTCTCTCTCCTTTCTTATTCAGCCTTAACTCTCTCTCTCCTGTCTTATTCAGCCTTAACTCTCTCTCCTTTCTTATTCAGCCTTAACTCTCTCTCTCCTTTCTTATTCAGCCTTAACTCTCTCTCTCCTTTCTTATTCAGCCTTAACTCTCTCTCCTTTCTTATTCAGCCTTAACTCTCTCTCTCCTTTCTTATTCAGCCTTAACTCTCTCTCTCCTTTCTTATTCAGCCTTAACTCTCTCTCTCTCTCTCTCTTCTTATTCAGCCTTAACTCTCTCTCTCTCTTCTTATTCAGCCTTGACTCTCTCTCTCTCTCTCCTTTCTTATTCAGCCTTAACTCTCTCTTTCTCTCTCTCTCCTTTCTTATTCAGCCTTAACTCTCTCTCTCTCTCTCTCACTCTCTCCTTTCTTATTCAGCCTTGACTCTCTCTCTCTCCTTTCTTATTCAGCCCTTAACTCTCTCTCTCTCTCTTCTTATTCAGCCTTAACTCTCTCTCTCATTTCTTATTCAGCCTTAACTCTCTCTCTCCTTTCTTATTCAGCCTTGACTCTCTCTCTCTCCTTTCGTATTCAGCCTTGACTCTCTCTCTCTCCTTTCTTATTCAGCCTTGACTCTCTCTCTCTCTCTCTCTTCTTTCTTATTCAGCCTTGACTCTCTCTCTCTCCTTTCTTATTCAGCCTTGACTCTCTCTCTCATTTCTTATTCAGCCTTAACTCTCTCTCTCCTTTCTTATTCAGCCTTGACTCTCTCTCTCCTTTCTTATTCAGCCTTGACTATCTCTCTCCTTTCGTATTCAGCCTTGACTCTCTCTCTCTCCTTTCTTATTCAGCCTTGACTCTCTCTCTCTCTCTCTCTCTCTCTCTCTCTCTCTCTCTCTCTCTCTCTCTCTCTCTTTCTTATTCAGCCTTAACTCTCTCTCTCTCTCTCTCCTTTCTTATTCAGCCTTAACTCTCTCTCTCTCTCTCTCTCTCTCTCTCTCTCTCTCTCTCTCTCTCTCTCTCTCTCTCTCTCTCTCTCTCTCTCTCTCACTCTCTCCTTTCTTATTCAGCCTTGACTCTCTCTCTCTCTCTTCTTATTCATCCTTAACTCTCTCTTCTTATTCAGCCTTGACTCTCTCTCTCTCCTTTCTTATTCAGCCCTGAACTCTCTCTCTCCTTTCTTATTCAGCCTTAACTCTCTCTCTCTCCTTTCTTATTCAGCGTTAACTCTCTCTCTCTCTCTCCTTTCTTATTCAGCCTTGACTCTCTCTCTCTCCTTTCTTATTCAGCGTTAACTCTCTCTCTCTCTCTCTCTCTCTCTCTCTCTCTCTCTCTCTCTCTCTCTCTCTCTCTCTCTCTCTCTCTCTCTCTCTCTCTCTTATTCAGCCTTAACTCTCTCTCTCTCTCTCTCCTTTCTTATTCAGCCTTAACTCTCTCTCTCTCTCTTATTCTTAACTCTCTCTCTCTCTCTCTCTCTCTCTCTCTCTCTCTCTCTTTCTTATTCAGCCTTAACTCTCTCTCTCTCTCTCTCTCTCTCTCTCTCTCTCTCTCTCTCTCTCTCTCTTATTCTCTCTTCTCTCTTATTCAGCCTTAACTCTCTCTCTCTCTCTCTCACTCTCTCCTTTCTTATTCAGCCTTAACTCTCTCTCTCTCCTTTCTTATTCAGCCCTTAACTCTCTCTCTCTCTTTCTTATTCAGCCTTAACTCTCTCTCTCTCTTTCTTATTCAGCCTTAACTCTCTCTCTCTTTCTTATTCAGCCTTAACTCTCTCTCTCTCTTATTCTCTCTCTCTCTCTCTTTCTCTTTCTTATTCAGCCTTAACTCTCTCTCTCTCTCTCTCTCTCTCTCTCTCCTTTCTTATTCAGCCTTAACTCTCTCTCTCTCTCTCTCCCCTTTCTTATTCAGCCTTGACTCTCTCTCTCTCTCCTTTCTTATTCAGCCTTAACCTTCTCTCTCTCTCCTTTTTATTCAGCCTTAACTCTCTCTCTCTCCTTTCTTATTCAGCCTTAACTCTCTCTCTCTCTCTCCTTTCTTATTCACCCTTAACTCTCTCTCTCTTTTCTTATTCAGCCTTAACTCTCTCTCTCTTTTCTTATTCAGCCTTAACTCACTCTATATCCTTTCTTATTCAGCCTTAACTCTCTCTCTCTCTCTCTCTCTCTCTCTCTCTCTCTCTCTCTTCTTATTCAGCCTTAACTCTCTCTCTCTCTCTCTCTTCTTATTCAGCCTTAACTCTCTCTCTCTCTCTCTCTCTCTCTCTCTCTCTCTCTCTCTCTCTCTCTCTCTCTCTCTCTCTCTCTCTCTCTCTCTCTCTCTCTCTTTCTTATTCAGCCTTAACTCTCTCTCTCTCTCTCTCTCTCTCTCTCTTCTTATTCAGCCTTAACTCTCTCTCTCCTTTCTTATTCAGCCTTAACTCTCTCTCTCCTTTCTTATTCAGCCGTAACTCTCTCTCTCTCTCTCCTGTCTTATTCAGCCTTAACTCTCTCTCTCTCCTGTCTTATTCAGCCTTAACTCTCTCTCCTTTCTTATTCAGCCTTAACTCTCTCTCTCCTTTCTTATTCAGCCTTAACTCTCTCTCTCCTTTCTTATTCAGCCTTAACTCTCTCTCTCCTGTCTTATTCAGCCTTAACTCTCTCTCTCTCCTGTCTTATTCAGCCTTAACTCTCTCTCCTTTCTTATTCAGCCTTAACTCTCTCTCTCCTTTCTTATTCAGCCTTAACTCTCTCTCTCCTTTCTTATTCAGCCTTAACTCTCTCTCTCCTGTCTTATTCAGCCTTAACTCTCTCTCCTTTCTTATTCAGCCTTAACTCTCTCTCTCCTTTCTTATTCAGCCTTAACTCTCTCTCTCCTTTCTTATTCAGCCTTAACTCTCTCTCCTTTCTTATTCAGCCTTAACTCTCTCTCTCCTTTCTTATTCAGCCTTAACTCTCTCTCTCCTTTCTTATTCAGCCTTAACTCTCTCTCTCTCTCTCTCTTCTTATTCAGCCTTAACTCTCTCTCTCTCTTCTTATTCAGCCTTGACTCTCTCTCTCTCTCTTTTTCTTATTCAGCCTTAACTCTCTCTTTCTCTCTCTCTCCTTTCTTATTCAGCCTTAACTCTCTCTCTCTCTCTCTCTCACTCTCTCCTTTCTTATTCAGCCTTGACTCTCTCTCTCTCCTTTCTTATTCAGCCCTTAACTCTCTCTCTCTCTCTTCTTATTCAGCCTTAACTCTCTCTCTCATTTCTTATTCAGCCTTAACTCTCTCTCTCCTTTCTTATTCAGCCTTGACTCTCTCTCTCTCCTTTCGTATTCAGCCTTGACTCTCTCTCTCTCCTTTCTTATTCAGCCTTGACTCTCTCTCTCTCTCTCTCTTCTTTCTTATTCAGCCTTGACTCTCTCTCTCTCCTTTCTTATTCAGCCTTGACTCTCTCTCTCATTTCTTATTCAGCCTTAACTCTCTCTCTCTCTTTCTTATTCAGCCTTGACTCTCTCTCTCCTTTCTTATTCAGCCTTGACTCTCTCTCTCCTTTCGTATTCAGCCTTGACTCTCTCTCTCTCCTTTCTTATTCAGCCTTGACTCTCTCTCTCTCTCTCTCTCTCTCTCTCTCTCTCTCTCTCTCTCTCTCTCTCTCTCTCTCTCTCCGTTCTTATTCAGCCTTAACTCTCTCTCTCTCTCTCTCCTTTCTTATTCAGCCTTAACTCTCTCTCTCTCTCTCTCTCTCTCTCTCTCTCTCTCTCTCTCTCTCTCTCTCTCTCTCTCTCTCTCTCTCTCTCTCTCTCTCTCTCTCTCTCTCTCTCACTCTCTCCTTTCTTATTCAGCCTTGACTCTCTCTCTCTCTCTTCTTATTCATCCTTAACTCTCTCTTCTTATTCAGCCTTGACTCTCTCTCTCTCCTTTCTTATTCAGCCCTGAACTCTCTCTCTCCTTTCTTATTCAGCCTTAACTCTCTCTCTCTCCTTTCTTATTCAGCGTTAACTCTCTCTCTCTCTCTCTTTTTCTTATTCAGCCTTGACTCTCTCTCTCTCTTTCTTATTCAGCGTTAACTCTAACTCTCTCTCTCTCTCTCTCTCTCTCTCTCTCTCTCTCTTCTCCTCTCTCTCTCTCTCTCTCTCTCTCCTTTCTTATTCAGCTCTCTCTCTCTCTCTCTCCTCTTCTCTC
This sequence comes from Oncorhynchus gorbuscha, assembly GCF_021184085.1. Classification (NCBI taxonomy): domain Eukaryota; kingdom Metazoa; phylum Chordata; class Actinopteri; order Salmoniformes; family Salmonidae; genus Oncorhynchus; species Oncorhynchus gorbuscha. The sequence goes on from NC_060191.1 coordinate 3,249,549, forward strand.
TCTCTCCTTCTCTCTCTCTCTCTCTCTCTCTCTTCTCTCTCTCTCTCTCTCTCTCCTTTCTTATTCAGCCTTAACTCTCTCTCTCTCTCTCTCTCTCTCTCTCTCTCTCTCTCTCTTCTTATTCAGCCTTAACTCTCTCTCTCTCTCTCTCTCACTCTCTCCTTTCTTATTCAGCCTTGACTCTCTCTCTCTCCTTTCTTATTCAGCCCTTAACTCTCTCTCTCTCTCTTCTTATTCAGCCTTAACTCTCTCTCTCATTTCTTATTCAGCCTTAACTCTCTCTCTCCTTTCTTATTCAGCCTTGACTCTCTCTCTCTCTCTCTCTCTCTCCTTTCTTATTCAGCCTTAACTTCTCTCTCTTCTCTCTCTCTCTCTCTCTCTCTCTCCTTTCTTATTCAGCCTTAACTCTCTCTCTCTCTCTCTCTTTTCTTATTCAGCCTTGACTCTCTCTCTCTCTCTTTCTTATTCAGCCTTAACCTTCTCTCTCTCTCCTTTTTATTCAGCCTTAACTCTCTCTCTCTCTTTCTTATTCAGCCTTAACTCTCTCTCTCTCTCTCCTTTCTTATTCACCCTTAACTCTCTCTCTCTTTTCTTATTCAGCCTTAACTCTCTCTCTCTTTTCTTATTCAGCCTTAACTCACTCTATATCCTTTCTTATTCAGCCTTAACTCTCTCTCTCTCTCTCTCTCTCTCTTCTCTCTCTTCTTCTTATTCAGCCTTAACTCTCTCTCTCTCTCTCTTTCTTATTCAGCCTTAACTCTCTCTCTCTCTCTCTCTCTCTCTCTCTCTCTTATTCAGCCTCTCTCTCTCTCTCTTTCTTATTCAGCCTTAACTCTCTCTCTCTCTCTCTCTCTCTCTCTCTCTTCTTATTCAGCCTTAACTCTCTCTCTCCTTTCTTATTCAGCCTTAACTCTCTCTCTCTTTCTTATTCAGCCTTAACTCTCTCTCTCTCTCTTTTCTTATTCAGCCTTAACTCTCTCTCTCCTTTCTTATTCAGCCTTAACTCTCTCTCTCCTTTCTTATTCAGCCTTAACTCTCTCTCTCCTGTCTTATTCAGCCTTAACTCTCTCTCTCTCCTGTCTTATTCAGCCTTAACTCTCTCTCCTTTCTTATTCAGCCTTAACTCTCTCTCTCCTTTCTTATTCAGCCTTAACTCTCTCTCTCCTTTCTTATTCAGCCTTAACTCTCTCTCTCCTGTCTTATTCAGCCTTAACTCTCTCTCCTTTCTTATTCAGCCTTAACTCTCTCTCTCCTTTCTTATTCAGCCTTAACTCTCTCTCTCCTTTCTTATTCAGCCTTAACTCTCTCTCCTTTCTTATTCAGCCTTAACTCTCTCTCTCCTTTCTTATTCAGCCTTAACTCTCTCTCTCCTTTCTTATTCAGCCTTAACTCTCTCTCTCTCTCTCTCTTCTTATTCAGCCTTAACTCTCTCTCTCTCTTCTTATTCAGCCTTGACTCTCTCTCTCTCTCTCCTTTCTTATTCAGCCTTAACTCTCTCTTTCTCTCTCTCTCCTTTCTTATTCAGCCTTAACTCTCTCTCTCTCTCTCTCACTCTCTCCTTTCTTATTCAGCCTTGACTCTCTCTCTCTCCTTTCTTATTCAGCCCTTAACTCTCTCTCTCTTCTTATTCAGCCTTAACTCTCTCTCTCATTTCTTATTCAGCCTTAACTCTCTCTCTCCTTTCTTATTCAGCCTTGACTCTCTCGCTCTCCTTTCGTATTCAGCCTTGACTCTCTCTCTCTCCTTTCTTATTCAGCCTTGACTCTCTCTCTCTCTCTCTCTTCTTTCTTATTCAGCCTTGACTCTCTCTCTCTCCTTTCTTATTCAGCCTTGACTCTCTCTCTCATTTCTTATTCAGCCTTAACTCTCTCTCTCCTTTCTTATTCAGCCTTGACTCTCTCTCTCCTTTCTTATTCAGCCTTGACTCTCTCTCTCCTTTCGTATTCAGCCTTGACTCTCTCTCTCTCCTTTCTTATTCAGCCTTGACTCTCTCTCTCTCTCTCTCTCTCTCTCTCTCTCTCTCTCTCTCTCTCTCTCTCCTTTCTTATTCAGCCTTAACTCTCTCTCTCTCTCTCTCCTTTCTTATTCAGCCTTAACTCTCTCTCTCTCTCTCTCTCTCTCTCTCTCTCTCTCTCTCTCTCTCTCTCTCTCTCTCTCTCTCTCTCAATCTCCTTTCTTATTCAGCCTTGACTCTCTCTCTCTCTTTCTTATTCATCCTTAACTCTCTCTTCTTATTCAGCCTTGACTCTCTCTCTCTCCTTTCTTATTCAGCCCTAACTCTCTCTCTCCTTTCTTATTCAGCCTTAACTCTCTCTCTCTCCTTTCTTATTCAGCGTTAACTCTCTCTCTCTCTCTCCTTTCTTATTCAGCCTTGACTCTCTCTCTCTCCTTTCTTATTCAGCGTTAACTCTCTCTCTCTCTCTCTCTCTCTCTCTCTCTCTCTCTCTCTCTCTCTCTCTCTCTCTCTCTCTCTCTCTCTCTCTCTCTCTCTCTCTCTCTCTCTCTCTCTCTCCTTTCTTATTCAGCCTTAACTCTCTCTCTCTCTCTCTCTCTCTCTCTCTCTCTCTCTCTCTCTCTCTCTCTCTCTCCTTCTTATTCAGCCTTAACTCTCTCTCTCTCTCTCTCTCTCTCTCTCTCTCTCTCTCTCTCTCTCTCTCTCTCTCTCTCTCCTTTCTTATTCAGCCTTAACTCTCTCTCTCTCTCTCTCTCTCCTTTCTTATTCAGCCTTGACTCTCTCTCTCTCTCTCTCTCTTTCTTATTCAGCCTTGACTCTCTCTCTCTCCTTTCTTATTCAGCCTTGACTCTCTCTCTCTCCTTTCTTATTCAGCCTTGACTCTCTCTCTCTCTCTCTCTCCTTTCTTATTCAGCCTTAACTCTCTCTCTCTCTCTCTCTCTCTCTCTCTCTCTCTCTCTCTCTCTCTCTCTCTCACTCTCTCCTTTCTTATTCAGCCTTGACTCTCTCTCTCTCTTCTTATTCATCCTTAACTCTCTCTTTCTCTCTATCTTCTTTCTTATTCAGCCTTGACTCTCTCTCTCTCTCCTTTCTTATTCAGCCTTAACCTTCTCTCTCTCTCCTTTCTTATTCAGCCTTAACTCTCTCTCTCTCTCTCTCTCTCTATCTCTCCTTTCTTATTCAGCCTTGACTCTCTCTCTCTCTCTTCTTATTCATCCTTAACTCTCTCTTCTTATTCAGCCTTGACTCTCTCTCTCTCCTTTCTTATTCAGCCCTGACTCTCTCTTCTTACTCTCTCTCTCCTTTCTTATTCAGCCTTAACTCTCTCTCTCTCCTTTCTTATTCAGCGTTAACTCTCTCTCTCTCTCTCCTTTCTTATTCAGCCTTGACTCTCTCTCTCTCCTTTCTTATTCAGCGTTAACTCTCTCTCTCTCTTTCTTCTTCAGCCTTTTCTTATTCAGCCTTAACTCTCTCTCTCTCTCTCTCTCTCTCTCTCTCTCTCTCTCTCTCTCTCTCTCTCTCCTTTCTTATTCAGCCTTAACTCTCTCTCTCTCTCTCTCTCTCTCTCTCTCTCTCTCTCTCTCTCTCTCTCTCTCTCTCTCCTTTCTTATTCAGCCTTAACTCTCTCTCTCTCTCTCTCTCTTATTCAGCCTTAACTCTGACTCTCTCTCTCACTCTCTCTCCTTTCTTATTCAGCCTTGACTCTCTCTCTCTTTTCTTATTCAGCCCTTAACTCTCTCTCTCTTCTTCTTATTCAGCCTTAACTCTCTCTCTCATTTCTTATTCAGCCTTAACTCTCTCTCTCCTTTCTTATTCAGCCTTGACTCTCTCTCTCATTTCTTATTCAGCCTTAACTCTCTCTCTCCTTTCTTATTCAGCCTTGACTCTCTCTCTCCTTTCTTATTCAGCCCTGAACTCTCTCTCTCTCTCTCTCTCCTATTCAGCCTTGACTCTCTCTCTCTCCTTTCTTATTCAGCCTTGACTCTCTCTCTCTCTCTCTCTTCTTCTTATTCAGCCTTGACTCTCTCTCTCTCCTTTCTTATTCAGCCTTGACTCTCTCTCTCTTTCTTATTCAGCCTTAACTCTCTCTCTCCTTTCTTATTCAGCCTTGACTCTCTCTCTCCTTTCTTATTCAGCCTTGACTCTCTCTCTCCTTTCGTATTCAGCCTTGACTCTCTCTCTCTCCTTTCTTATTCAGCCTTGACTCTCTCTCTCTCTCTCTCTCTCTCTCTCTCTCTCTCTCATTCAGCCTTAACTCTCTCTCTCTCTCTCTCTCTCTTTCTTATTCTTAACTCTCTCTCTCTCTCTCTCTCTCTCTCTCTCTCTCTCTCTCTCTCTCTCTCTCTCTCTCTCTCTCTCTCTCTCTCTCTCTCCTTTCTTATTCAGCCTTATTCTCTCTCTCTCCTTTCTTATTCAGCCCTGAACTCTCTCTCTCCCTTTCTTATTCAGCCTCTAACTCTCTCTCTCTTTCTTTTCTTATTCAGCCTTGACTCTCTCTCTCTCCTTTCTTATTCAGCGTTAACTCTCTCTCTCTCTCTCTCTCTCTTATTCTCTCTCTCTCTCTCTCTCTCTCTCTCTCTCTATTCATCTCTTCTCTCTCTCTCTCTCTCTCTCTCTCTTCAGCCTTAACTCTCTCTCTCTCTCTCTCTTCTTATTCAGCCTTAACTCTCTCTCTCTCTCTCTCTCTCTCTCTTATTCAGCCTTAACTCTCTCTCTCTCTCCTCTCTCTCTCTCTCTCCTTTCTTATTCAGCCTTAACTCTCTCTCTCTCTTTCTCTCTCTCTCTCTCTCTCTCTCTCCTTTCTTATTCAGCCTTAACTCTCTCTCTCTCTCTCTCTCTCTCTCTCTCTCTCTCTCTCTCTCTCTCTCTCTTTCTCCTTTCTTATTCAGCCTTGACTCTCTCTCTCTCTCTTATTCATCCTTAACTCTCATCTTCTTTCTTATTCAGCCTTGACTCTCTCTCTCTCCTTTCTTATTCAGCCTTAACCTTCTCTCTCTCTCCTTTCTTATTCAGCCTTAACTCTCTCTCTCTCTCTCTCTCTCTCTCTCTCTCTCTCTCTCCTCCCCTTTCTTATTCAGCCTTGACTCTCTCTCTCCTTTCTTATTCAGCCCTTAACTCTCTCAATTCAATTCAAGGGCTTTATTGGCATGGGAAACATGTGTTAACATTGCCAAAGCAAGTGAGGTAGACAACATACAAAGTGAATATATAAAGTGAAAAACAACCAAAATTAACAGTAAACATTACACATACAGAAGTTTCAAAACAGTAAAGACATTACAAATGTCATATTATATATATATATATATATATATATATATATATATATATATATATATATATATATATATATATATATACAGTGTTTTAACAATGTACAAATGGTTAAAGGACACAAGATAAAATAAATAAGCATAAATATGGGTTGTATTTACAATGGTGTTTGTTCTTCACTGGTTGCCCTTTTCTCGTGGCAACAGGTCACAAATCTTTCTGCTGTGATGGCACACTGTGGAATTTCACCCAGTAGATATGGGAGTTTTTCAAAATTGGATTTGTTTTCAAATTCTTTGTGGATCTGTGTAATCTGAGGGAAATATGTCTCTAATATGGTCATACATTGGGCAGGAGGTTAGGAAGTGCAGCTCAGTTTCCACCTCATTTTGTGGGCAGTGAGCACATAGCCTGTCTTCTCTTGAGAGCCATGTCTGCCTACGGCGGCCTTTCTCAATAGCAAGGCTATGCTCACTGAGTCTGTACATAGTCAAAGCTTTCTTTAATTTTGGGTCAGTCACAGTGGTCAGGTATTCTGCCGCTGTGTACTCTCTGTGTAGGGCCAAATAGCATTCTAGTTTGCTCTGTTTTTTTGTTAATTCTTTCCAATGTGTTAAGTAATTATCTTTTTGTTTTCTCATGATTTGGTTGGGTCTAATTGTGCTGTTGTCCTGGGGCTCTGTAGGGTGTGTTTGTGTTTGTGAACAGAGCCCCAGGACCAGCTTGCTTAGGGGACTCTTCTCCAGGTTCATCTCTCTGTAGGTGATGGCTTTGTTATGGAAGGTTTGTGAATCGCTTCCTTTTAGGTGGTTGTAGAATTTAACGGCTCTTTTCTGGATTTTGATCATTAGTGGGTATCGGCCTAATTCTGCTCTGCATGCATTATTTGGTGTTGGAGGGTTTTTATTTTGTCCTGTTGCTCATTCAATGTAATTGGAGAATCCAGTGGGTTCTGGTAGTCTTTAATAGTTGATTCTAAGATCTGTATTTGATCATGTATATGTTTTTGCTCTTTATTCTTTGTTATAGATCCAAAAAGATTGGAGAAGTGGTTTACCCATACATCTCCATTTTGGATAGATAATTCTTCGTGTTGTTGACTCTCTCTCTCTCCTTTCTTATTCAGCCCTTAACTCTCTCTCTCCTTTCTTATTCAGCCTTGACTCTCTCTCTCTCCTTTCTTATTCAGCCTTAACTCTCTCTCTCTCCTTTCTTATTCAGCCTTGACTCTCTCTCTCTCTTCTTATTCAGCCTTAACTCTCTCTCTCTCTTCTTATTCAGCCTTGACTCTCTCTCTCTCTTCTTATTCAGCCTTAACTCTCTCTCTCTCTTATTATTCAGCCTTAACTCTCTCTCTCTTCTTATTCAGCCTTGACTCTCTCTCTCTCTCTTCTTATTCAGCCTTAACTCTCTCTCTCTCTTCTTATTCAGCCTTAACTCTCTCTCTCTCTTATTATTCAGCCTTAACTCTCTCTCTCTTCTTATTCAGCCTTAACTCTCTCTCTCTCCTTATTCAGCCTTAACTCTCTCTCTCTCTCTTCTTATTCAGCCTTAACTCTCTCTCTCTTCTTATTCAGCCTTAACTCTCTCTCTCTCTCTTCTTATTCAGCCTTAACTCTCTCTCTCTCTCTCTCTTCTTATTCAGCCTTAATTCTCTCTCTCTCTCTTCTTATTCAGCCTTAATTCTCTCTCTCTCTCTCTCTCTCTCTCTCTCTCTCTCTCTCTCTCTCTCTCTCTCTCTCTCTCTCTCTCTCTCTCTCTCTCTCTCTCTCTCTCTCTCTCTCTCTCTCTCTCTCTCTTCTTATTCAGCCTTAACTCTCTCTCTCTCTGTAAGTCGCTCTGGATAAGAGCGTCTGCTAAATGACTTAAATGTAAATGTAAAAACTCTCTCTCTCTCTTCTTATTCAGCCTTGACTCTCTCTCTCTCTCTCTCCTTTCTTATTCAGCCTTAACTCTCTCTCTCTCCTTTCTTATTCAGCATTAACTCTCTCTCTCTCTTATTATTCAGCCTTAACTCTCTCTCTCCTTTCTTATTCAGCATTAACTCTCTCTCTCTCTTATTATTCAGCCTTAACTCTCTCTCTCTTCTTATTCAGCCTTGACTCTCTCTCTCTCTCTTCTTATTCAGCCTTAACTCTCTCTCTCTCTCTCTTCTTATTCAGCCTTAATTCTCTCTCTCTCTCTCTCTTCTTATTCAGCCTTAATTCTCTCTCTCTCTCTCTCTTCTTATTCAGCCTTAACTCTCTCTCTCTCTCTCTCTCTTCTTATTCAGCCTTAATTCTCTCTCTCTCTCTTCTTATTCAGCCTTAACTCTCTCTCTCTCTCTTCTTATTCAGCCTTAACTCTCTCTCTCTCTCTCTCTCTTCTTATTCAGCCTTAACTCTCTCTCTCTCTTCTTATTCAGCCTTAACTCTCTCTCTCTCTCTCTTCTTATTCAGCCTTAAGTTTCTCTCTCTCTCTCTTCTTATCCAGCCTTAACTCTCTCTCTCTCTTCTTATTCAGCCTTAACTCTCTCTCTCTCTCTTCTTATTCAGCCTTAACTCTCTCTCTCTTCTTATCCAGCCTTAACTCTCTCTCTCTCTTCTTATTCAGCCATAACTCTCTCTCTCTCTCTCTTCTTATTCAGCCTTAACTCTCTCTCTCTCTCTTCTTATTCAGCCTTGACTCTCTCTCTCTCCTTTCTTATTCAGCCTTAACTCTCTCTCTCTCTCTTCTTATTCAGCCTTGACTCTCTCTCTCTCTCTTCTTATTCAGCCTTGACTCTCTCTCTCTCTCTTCTTATTCAGCCTTAACTCTCTCTCTCTCTGTAAGTCGCTCTGGATAAGAGCGTCTGCTAAATGACTTAAATGTAAATGTAAAAACTCTCTCTCTCTCTCTTCTTATTCAGCCTTGACTCTCTCTCTCTCCTTTCGTATTCAGCCCTTAACTCTCTCTCTCTCTCTCCTTTCGTATTCAGCCCTTAACTCTCTCTCTCCTTTCTTATTCAGCCTTGACTCTCTCTCTCTCTCCTTTCTTATTCAGCCTTGACTCTCTCTCTCCTGTCTTATTCAGCCTTTACCAGATGATAACGCCCACACAGAGGGTTCCCTTCCTCACACTCACTCCTCTTCTCTCTCTCTCTTTCTCATTCCCTTTTTCATGGCTCTCTTACTCTGTCCTCTATATCTCTCCAGTGATTGGGTTAATTCTAATTGAAGTCAGTCAATTCAGGAAGTAAGCTGAAATGTAAAAAATAAAATCACTTCCTGAATTGAGGGACTTGAATTCAAATTGACCCAAACCCTGCTGATGTCATTGCTAAATGATCTCCCTCTCTCCCTGTGTGTGTGTGTGTGTGTGTGTGTGTGTGTGTGTGTGTGTGTGTGTGTGTGTGTGTGTGTGTGTGTGTGTGTGTGTGTGTGTGTGTGTGTGTGTGTGTGTGTGTGTGTGTGTGTGTGTGTGTGTGTGTGTGTGTGTGTGTGTGTGTGTGTGTGTGTGTGTGTGTGTGTGTGTGTGTGTGTGTGTGTGTGTGTGTGTGTGTGTGAGTGAGAGCGAGAGAGAGAGAGACACGTGTCTCCTTCCTTTGTCACCTTGGACATGAGCTAAAGGTCACAGGTAAACACATGTTAGCCAGTGACACGCAGTGTTGAAGGGGAGGTTGGTGGGAGGTCGTTGCCAGGGTAATTGGAAGTTTGTTGATGTTACGTGTTCTCCAAGAAAACACCATTCTATTGCCTTGTCCTCATTGCTAATTATACACGTTACACACATTAGATATCAATTACACTGTAAGCAGAAACTACATTTTACCATGGGGACACAGAGTAATAATATAAAGCTGTAGAAACCATGTTCTTGAAGTTGGTAATTGCCATTGACAATCCACAAACACACATGACAATCATTACCATTGTCACGTAGAGTAGGCCAGAAGGCTTAACTGGAAAACCTAACCTTTATCAAAATAAAAAGATGGCAGAGACGCAAATGTTCTTCTGGGTGTTTATTTACAAAGTGTTCCTCTGGGTGTTTATTTACAAAGTGTTCCGGAACAGAAACTACAGTACTGCCATCAAACATATACCACATGGGACAGCTAAAAAAACAACACTCACAGCTCAATCCAAAATGCCTCTCCATGAACTGAAAGAGAGGCTCCTTTTGTAGGGGTAGCCCCTCCCCTCAGAACAATTAACACGAATTAATTAAGCAATTACCTATTCAAACCTACATTTTACATTTAACTAAACATACTAAAGTATATACATTGCAACACGTTTATGAAACAATATCCCAATATAACATTTACAAAATTACATCACAACTGACATAGTGTCTTTCAATATGTCCATTTACATTAATGAGCCATTCGGGACAGGCACTACAAAGTCAGCCCAATTCCCTTAGCTCGGGTCCTTATCCAGCATACCCGGAAGCTACAGAGATTGAGAGAGAGGAACAGAACAAACAAACAACGCGCTAATCCATAACAACGATAAGTAAAATACATATTGCTTATTTTAAATATGAACACTTGTCTATTTCTTTATACCATAACCATTTACTGACGTAAGTGTGAAATGTATTTACTAAAATAGTGAAGTTAATTTGTGGTCGGCCCACATTGTTAATTTATCTGATAACGGAGCAGGGAGGAGTGAAGAATGTGTGCGTGCGTTAAAGAACCAAATGCTGCCCGCGGCCAGTGACGGACGTCTACGTCACAACCATTATTCATGATAATAATTGATCATTTCCAGATAAAAAATTAACAAAAAATCATTGATAATAATATCACCTAGATTCCAGCTCATCCCTCTGGTCCTCCTCTCTGGTCCTTGACCTGTCAGGACAGTACATGTTATCCTGTAATCCCACATTAAGCGTTACCACACAGTTAATCCGATTAGTGACCAGATGTTGGACTGTTTTGCTGGGGTTATTGGGGTTTTGGGCTCTAGACTGTGAAACTGTTTATATTCAGAGGATGCCCTCCCCCCGCCCTGAGGTACATTCCAATGCCCACAGTGGAGGAGTGAGTGGATTTAGTGATGTCATGTCCTTAGCCCTCACTGTCTCCCCCTCATATGGAGTGGTCACTCACAATTCCCAGCAACCTGCCCACCCTCATGGTTCACTCCCCTTCAACCACCTGTCGATATGATAATAACATGGATATATAGTATATAATATGATAATAACATGGATATGTAGTATATAATAATATGATAATAACATGGATATGTAGTATATAATAACATGATAATAACATGGATATGTAGTATATAATAACATGATAATAACATGGATATGTAGTATATAATAATATGATAATAACATGGATATGTAGTATATAATAATATGATAATAACATGGATATGTAGTATATAATAACATGATAATAACATGGATATGTAGTATATAATAATATGATAATAACATGGATATGTAGTATATAATAATATGATAATAACATGGATATGTAGTATATAATAATAATATGATAATAACATGGATATGTAGTATATAATAATATGATAATAACATGGATATGTAGTATATAATAACATGATAATAACATGGATATGTAGTATATAATAATATGATAATAACATGGATATGTAGTATATAATAATATGATAATAACATGGATATGTAGTATATAATAACATGATAATAACATGGATATGTAGTATATAATAATATGATAATAACATGGATATGTAGTATATAATAATATGATAATAACATGGATATGTAGTATATAATAATAATATGATAATAACATGGATATGTAGTATATAACATGATAATAACATGGATATGTAGTATATAATAATATGATAATAACATGGATATGTAGTATATAATAATAATATGATAATAACATGGATATGTAGTATATAATATGATAATAACATGGATATGTAGTATATAATAATAATATGATAATAACATGGATATGTAGTATATAATAATAATATGATAATAACATGGATATGTAGTATATAACATGATAATAACATGGATATGTAGTATATAATAATAATATGATAATAACATGGATATGTAGTATATAATATGATAATAACATGGATATGTAGTATATAATAATAATATGATAATAACATGGATATGTAGTATATAATAATAATATGATAATAACATGGATATGTAGTATATAATATGATAATAACATGGATATGTAGTATATAATAATATGATAATAACATGGATATGTAGTATATAACATGATAATAACATGGATATGTAGTATATAATAACATGATAATAACATGGATATGTAGTATATAATAATAATATGATAATAACATGGATATGTAGTATATAATAATAATATGATAATAACATGGATATGTAGTATATAATATGATAATAACATGGATATGTAGTATATAATAATAATATGATAATAACATGGATATGTAGTATATAATATGATAATAACATGAATATGTAGTATATAATAATATGATAATAACATGGATATGTAGTATATCATAATATGATAATAACATGGATATGTAGTATATAATAACATGATAATAACATGGATATGTAGTATATAATATGATAATAACATGGATATGTAGTATATAATAATATGATAATAACATGGATATGTAGTATATAATAATATGATAATAACATGGATATGTAGTATATAATAATATGATAATAACATGGATATGTAGTATATAATAATATGATAATAACATGGATATGTAGTATATAATATGATAATAACATGGATATGTAGTATATAATAATAATATGATAATAACATGGATATGTAGTATATAATATGATAATAACATGAATATGATATGTATATATAATAATATGATAATAACATGGATATGTAGTATATAATAATAATATGATAATAACATGGATATGTAGTATATAATAATATGATAATAACATGGATATGTAGTATATAATATGATAATAACATGGATATGTAGTATATAATAATAATATGATAATAACATGGATATGTAGTATATAATAATAATAATAACATGATAATAATAATATGATAATAACATGGATATGTAGTATATAATAATATGATAATAACATGGATATGTAGTATATAATGATAATAACATGGATATGATAATAACATGGATATGTAGTATATAATAATAATATGATAATAACATGGATATGTAGTATATAATAATAATATGATAATAACATGGATATGTAGTATATAATAATATGATAATAACATGGATATGTAGTATATAACATGATAATAACATGGATATGTAGTATATAATAACATGATAATAACATGGATATGTAGTATATAATAATAATATGATAATAACATGGATATGTAGTATATAATATGATAATAACATGGATATGTAGTATATAATAATAATATGATAATAACATGGATATGTAGTATATAATAATAATATGATAATAACATGGATATGTAGTATATAACATGATAATAACATGGATATGTAGTATATAATAATATGATAATAACATGGATATGTAGTATATAATAACATGATAATAACATGGATATGTAGTATATAATAATAATATGATAATAACATGGATATAGTATATAATATGATAATAACATATATAATAATATAATAATAACATGAATATGTAGTATATAATAATATGATAATAACATGGATATGTAGTATATAATATGATAATAACATGGATATATAATAATATGATAATAACATGTATATAATAATAATGATAATAACATGGATATATAATATGTAATAACATGTATATAATATAATAACATGATAATAACATGGATATGTAGTATATAATAATATGATAATAACATGGATATGTAGTATATAATAATATGATAATAACATGGATATGTAGTATATAATATGATAATAACATGGATATGTAGTATATAATATGATAATAACATGGTTAGTTAGTATATATGTGGCCCATGCGGGAATCAAACCTCTAACTCTGGGGTTGCTAGCACCATGCACTAATAGGTGGAGCTGTCAGAACCACCACCATTGTTCTCCATATTGCGTTTGCATTTGGTCACAGTGAGTTTGCTGTGTTATGTAACGAAGGATCCAGAATAGAAACAAAGCTGACTCCAGGTACGAGGTCAGGCCATGATAACCATATGGCACCAACATGGCTGGCCAGTGCCCAGGTAGGGGGAAGCCATACGGCACCAACATGGCTGGCCAGTGCCCAGGTAGAGGGAAGCCATACGGCACCAACATGGCTTCCCTGTGCCAAGGTACAGATGTAGGATCTTAATTTGAACCAGTTTGCTACAGCAGGAAAATAATTCTGCAGCAACAAGACATGTGAATTATTATGTGAATGGACATTTGTGTAGGGGTTGATACATTTTTCATAAGCCAAAATCAAGACTGACATTTATAATACACTACAAGTTCTCCTGCAGCAGGGTGATCAAATTAAGATCCTACATCTGTAGGGGAAAGCCATTGTCTGTGCCCAAAAATGTTTGTACCGTGTATGGTGCTGCTACCATGTTGTGTTGCTACCATGTTGTGTTGTCATGTGTTGCTGCCTTGCTATGTTGTTGTCTTAGGTCTTTCTTTATGTAGTGTTGTGTTTGTGTTTTGTGTTTTGTCCTATATTTATATTGTAATTATATTATTTTTTAAATCCCAGGCCCCCGTCCCCGCATGAGGCCTTTTGCCTTTTGGTAGGTGGTCATTGTAAATGAGAAGTTGTTCTTAATTGACTTGACTAGTTAAACAAAGGTTAAATAAAAACATAAAAAATGGCAGCAACATGGCTGGCTGGGAAGGAGATGCCCATATGGCCCTAATAGGGATACCAGATTGAGTAGGGAGAAAACCAAACAATGGGATTTCCTGAGGTCAAACGTTATCTTCCTTTCCTAAACTATCTCTGATCTGAATTAATATTGTGTTAATTAATATGTGTTCAGTATCAATACTGAAAACAGCAGGACACGTGAAAGGATGACAGTTATTTAAGATTTGTCTAACCTCTTGCAGTCTCTATTCCCCGCTGTCCTCCCAAATAAATAGGAAGGTGGAGCTAGTCTTGGTCCTGAAAGTACCGCAGTAAAATGGAGCATAGACTGCCATCTTTTATCACTATCATCTTAACCATGAGATGAATCAGCTGACAGATGACATTTGACCTGCCAATCTACTAAGGGTTCTGTGGATACTAGATGTTTATTTAACCTGTTCTCCAATAACCAGTCCTGTCTGTCAGTATTCTAGAGGAACTTCAGTTCACTAAAACATGACCTGTGGGATTTAACCATTGGATGCCACTTCAAACAACTGTTATGTTACAACCAATAAGAACCCATAACCCAAGATGTTGACACACACAAATAGGTTATGACAAGGTGGGTAACAGCACCCATATGTAACTAACAAGGATGATAGTGTTGTAACTATGTAACTAACAAGGATGATAGTGTTGTAACTATGTAACTAACAAGGATGATAGTGTTGTAACTATGTAACTAACAAGAATGATAGTGTAACTGTGACTAACAAGAATGATAGTGTAACTGTGACTAACAAGGATGATAGTGTAACTGTGACTAACAAGGATGATAGTGTTGTAACTATGTAACTAACAAGGATGATAGTATTGTAACTATGTAACTAACAAGGATGATAGTGTAACTGTGACTAACAAGGATGATAGTGTTGTAACTATGTAACTAACAAGGATGATAGTGTTGTAACTATGTAACTAACAAGGATGATAGTGTAACTGTGACTAACAAGGATGATAGTGTTGTAACTATGTAACTAACAAGGATGATAGTGTTGTAACTATGTGACTAACAAGGATGATAGTGTTGTAACTATGTGACTAACAAGGATGATAGTGTTGTAACTATGTGACTAACAAGGATGATAGTGTTGTAACTATGTGACTAACAAGGATGATAGTGTTGTAACTATGTGACTAACATAGTTAGGGGTGGCAGGGTAGCCTAGAGGTTAGAGCATTCGACTTGTAACCGGGAGGTTGCAAGTTCAAACCCCCGAGCTGAAAAGGTACAAATCTGTCGTTCTGCCCCTGAACAGGCAGTTAACCCACTGTTCCTAGGCCGTCATTGAAAATAAGAATTTGTTATTAACTGACTTGCCTGGTTAAATAAGGGTAAAATGGCACCAACATTGCAAACGCAATGACATTTCCTACCTGCAGGCATACTGTGTGTGTGTGTGTGTGTGTGTGTGTGTGTGTGTGTGTGTGTGTGTGTGTGTGTGTGTGTGTGTGTGTGTGTGTGTGTGTGTGTGTGTGTGTGTGTGTGTGTGTGTGTGTGTGTGTGTGTGTGTGTGTGTGTGTGTGTGTGTGTGTGTGTGTGTGTGTGTGTGTGTGTGTGTGTGTGTGTGTGTGTGCAGTCCTTGACTGCGGTGGACTCATGCTGATTAGCAGTGCTGCCAGGTCCTTTGTGCTCCTCAGACGGGGGGATAATTGTTTTGTTCACTGCACAGCATCTCTTTGAAGTCTTCATTCAATTTATGTCTTCAGAGATGTTCCCTCATTCAAAGGAAGGGGTTGAGAGGATTTTTCAGGCCCCTGTGTTGTAATTGCATAGCAACCTACTAAACTATACAGAATATACATAATGTACATATATAACAAGGCTAGCTAGGCATCCCTGGTGATGGAGTTCCAGAAGCAGTGTGTTTTTCCAGCCATGCAGCACACCTGACTGTACTTAGCATCTAACACACTGAGCTAATTGATCCATTTCACTGATTGATACATGCTCCCTCACTGCCACCCTCCAGGGTGTCCTACTGATGATTTAAAAGTGTTCTTCAACCCTGGTCTTGGAGAACCACAGTGTGTGTGTGCAGGCTTTTGTTCTACCACAGCACTAACACACCTGGTTCAAGCAATCAAGCTTGATTTGTTGAATGGTGTGTGTTAGAATGTGATTTGTTATGGCAGAGGCGGTGACTGTGACTCCTCTCAGGTCTCTCCTCTGACTCTCCCTAAGGACAGGTCTGTGTGGATGAATAGTATTGGGCTGTGGAGGTTGACTCTCCCTTAAGGACAGGTCTGTGTGGATGAATAGTATTGGGCTGAGGAGGCTGACTCTCTCTAAGGACAGGTCTGTGTGGATGAATAGTATTGGGCTGAGGAGGCTGACTCTCCCTAAGGACAGGTCTGTGTGGATGAATAGTATTGGGCTGAGGAGGCTGACTCTCCCTAAGGACAGGTCTGTGTGGATGAATAGTATTGGGCTGAGGAGGCTGACTCTCCCTAAGGACAGGTCTGTGTGGATGAATAGTATTGGGCTGAGGAGGCTGACTCTCTCTAAGGACAGGTCTGTGTGGATGAATAGTATTGGGCTGTGGAGGTTGACTCTCCCTTAAGGACAGGTCTGTGTGGATGAATAGTATTGCGCTGAGGAGGCTGACTCTCTCTAAGGACAGGTCTGTGTGGATGAATAGTATTGGGCTGAGGAGGCTGACTCTCCCTAAGGACAGGTCTGTGTGGATGAATAGTATTGGGCTGAGGAGGCTGACTCTACGTAAGGACAGGTCTGTGTGGATGAATAGTATTGGGCTGAGGAGGCTGACTCTACGTAAGGACAGGTCTGTGTGGATGAATAGTATTGGGCTGAGGAGGCTGACTCTCCCTAAGGACAGGTCTGTGTGGATGAATAGTATTGGGCTGTGGAGGCTGACTCTCCCTAAGGACAGGTCTGTGTGGATGAATAGTACTGGGCTGAGGAGGCTGACTCTCCCTAAGGACAGGTCTGTGTGGATGAATAGTATTGGGCTGAGGAGGCTGACTCTCTCTAAGGACAGGTCTGTGTGGATGAATAGTACTGGGCTGAGGAGGCTGACTCTCCCTAAGGACAGGTCTGTGTGGATGAATAGTACTGGGCTGAGGAGGCTGACTCTCCCTAAGGACAGGTCTGTGTGGATGAATAGTATTGGGCTGAGGAGGCTGACTCTCCCTAAGGACAGGTCTGTGTGGATGAATAGTATTGGGCTGAGGAGGCTGACTCTCCCTAAGGACAGGTCTGTGTGGATGAATAGTATTGGGCTGAGGAGGCTGACTCTCTCTAAGGACAGGTCTGTGTGGATGAATAGTATTGGGCTGAGGAGGCTGACTCTCCCTAAGGACAGGTCTGTGTGGATGAATAGTATTGGGCTGAGGAGGCTGACTCTACGTAAGGACAGGTCTGTGTGGATGAATAGTATTGGGCTGTGGAGGCTGACTCTCCCTAAGGACAGGTCTGTGTGGATGAATAGTATTGGGCTGAGGAGGCTGACTCTCCCTAAGGACAGGTCTGTGTGGATGAATAGTATTGGGCTGTGGAGGCTGACTCTCCCTAAGGACAGGTCTGTGTGGATGAATAGTATTGGGCTGAGGAGGCTGACTCTCTCTAAGGACAGGTCTGTGTGGATGAATAGTATTGGGCTGAGGAGGCTGACTCTACGTAAGGACAGGTCTGTGTGGATAAATAGTATTGGGCTGAGGAGGCTGACTCTCCCTAAGGACAGGTCTGTGTGGATGAATAGTATTGGGCTGAGGAGGCTGGGACTGAGGGACAGGTCTGTGTGGAGGCTGACTCTCCCTAAGGACAGGTCTGTGTGGATGAATAGTATTGGGCTGAGGAGGCTGACTCTCCCTAAGGACAGGTCTGTGTGGATGAATACTATTGGGCTGAGGAGGCTGACTCTACGTAAGGACAGGTCTGTGTGGATGAATAGTATTGGGCTGAGGAGGCTGACTCTACGTAAGGACAGGTCTGTGTGGATGAATAGTATTGGGCTGAGGAGGTTGACTCTCCCTAAGGACAGGTCTGTGTGGATGAATAGTATTGGGCTGAGGAGGCTGACTCTTCGTAAGGACAGGTCTGTGTGGATAAATAGTATTGGGCTGAGGAGGCTGACTTTCTCTAAGGACAGGTCTGTGTGGATGAATAGTATTGGGCTGAGGAGGCTGACTCTCCCTAAGGACAGGTCTGTGTGGATGAATAGTATTGGGCTGTGGAGGTTGACTCTCCCTAAGGACAGGTCTGTGGATGGATAGTATTGGGCTGAGGAAGCTGACTCTACGTAAGGACAGTGTGTGACTGACTGTATGTGAGCAAATGTGTGTGGAGGGACAGAGAGAGTAGGGACTGTTGTACTCTCCAGGGGAAGAGAAAAACAGAGGAGTGAGTTGAAAGAAGACATTGTCTTTGTGTTGAGGGAGAGGAAGAGAGATAGAGACTGAGAACGAGAGAGAGGAAGATAGAGGGAGATGGGGAATAGGCCGGGTAGATCTGCTGCCTGACTTGCTAAAGTGTAACTGTGTATGTGTGTGTTCTCTCCGTGCAGATAAAAAATGCTGCGGCCAACGTTCTGAGGGAGACTTGGCTCATCTATAAACACACCAAACTACAGAAGAAGATTGACCACTCCAGAGTCCGCAAACACCAGAGGAAGTTCCTGCAGGCCATCCACCAGTGAGAGTACACACACATCACATCTGACCCGCAGCCCTCAATACACTGTATTAACAACCCAGACATATTGTCTAGCCTAAGTCTCTGTGGTTAGTTCAAGGACAGGAAACAAAAAACGCCATTGACCATGCAGACGGGGCGGCAGGGTAGCCTAGTGGTTAGAGCGTTGGACTAGTAACCGGAAGGTTGCAAGTTCAAACCCCCAAGCTGACACGGTACAAATCTGTCGTTCTGCCCCTGAACAGGCAGTTAACCCACTGTTCCTAGGCCGTCATTGAAAATAAGAATTTGTTCTTAACTGACTTGCCTGGTTAAATAAGGGTAAAATAAATTTCAAAAATAAATAAATGCAGACAGTGGTTACCCTGTGTTAATTAGTTGTAGAGGTTGACTAGCTAGTCTGACACCTGTCTAGTCTGACGTGAAAATAGATTAGACAATGATGGGTTTATACCTGCTCTGGAAGCCAAATGGAACTCATGTCCAGTGAATGGTGCTAACTGAAGCTGTTGGACCAGTTGGCTTCTACTGTATGTACTTCCTGGTCTGGTCTATGCTGTCTAATTCTAGAATCTGATGCTATACACCTGCTGCTAACCTAGCTGGGCTAATAACTGTTACCTGACTGTGACCTAGCAGTTTTCTGGCTTAACTCTTTTGTGGATGCATCATCGATGTGTGTGTGTCACAGTGTGTAAGTGTGTGTCACAGTGTGTAAGTGTGTGTCACAGTGTGTAAGTGTGTGTCACAGTGTGTAAGTGTGTGTCACAGTGTGTAAGTGTGTTTCTTTGCAGACTGCGTAGTGTGAAGATGGAGCAGAGGAAACTGAGTGATCAGGCCAACACTCTGGTGGACCTCTCAAAGGTGATACACACACACACACACACACACACACACACACACACACACACACACACACACACACACACACACACACACACACACACACACACACACACACACACACACACACACACACACACACACACACACACACACACACACATCACACACACGTAGAGCAATGTCAAATGCTGAAATCTGTAATCATACAGGGTATTGTTTACCTCTGCCACTGACTGGTGTCTTTGTGTACATGGACACTTCCGGATACAGAAAGCACCTCCTCCAAACAGCTAGGCTGCCCATAACAGTTGAAATGGAGCAGTAGCTCGCTAGTTACTTTGCTTTAGTCTTACTGTACTCAGGCCTGCAATCTGAAGGTCATGTTTTATTTATTTTTGATTTCACCTTTATTTAACCAGGTAGGCAAGTTGAGAACAAGTTCTCATTTACAATTGCAACCTGGCCAAGATAAAGCAAAGCAGTTCTACACATTCAACAACACAGAGTTACACATGGAGTAAAACAAACATACAGTCAATAATACAGTAGAAAAATAAGTCTATATACAATGTGAGCAAATGAGGTGAGATAAGGGAGGTAAAGGCAAAAAAAAGGCCATGGTGGCAAAGTAAATACAATATAGCAAATAAAACACTGGAATGGTATATTAAATTATAGGTGGGCTATGTACAGGTGCAGTAATCTGTGAGCTGCTCTGACAGCTGGTGCTTAAAGCTAGTGAGGGAGATAAGTGTTTCCAGTTTCAGAGATTTGTGTAGTTCGTTCCAGTCATTGGCAGCAGAGAACTGGAAGGAGAGGCGGCCAAAGGAAGAATTGGTTTTGGGGGTGACTAGAGAGATATACCTGCTGGAGCGTGTGCTACAGGTGCTGCTATGGTGACCCGCGAGCTGAGATAAGGGGGGACTTTACCTAACAGGTTCTTGTAGATGACCTGGAGCTAGTGGGTTTGGCGACGAGTATGAAGCGAGGGCCAGCTAACGAGAGCGTACAGGTCGCAGTGATGGGTAGTATATGGGGCTTTGGTGACAAAACAGATGGCACTGTGATAGACTGCATCCAATTTATTGAGTAGGGTATTGGAGGCTATTTTGTAAATGACATCGCAGAAGTCGAGGATCGGTAGGATGATCAGTTTTACAAGGGTATGTTTGGCAGAATGAGTGAAGGATGCTTTGTTGTGAAATAGGAAGCCAATTCTAGATTTAACTTTGGATTGGAGATGTTTGATGTGGGTCTGGAAGGAGGGTTTACAGTCTAACCAGACACCTAGGTATTCAGTCAGAACCGTCCAGAGTAGTGATGTTGTGCAGGCAGGGATCGGTTGAAGAGCATGCATTTAGTTTTACTTGTATTTAAGAGCAATTGGAGGCCACGGAAGGAGAGTTGTATGGCATTGAAGCTGGCCTGGAGGTTAGTTAACACAGTGTCCAAAGAATGGCCAGAAGTATACAGAGTGGTGTCGTCTGCATAGAGGTGGATTAGAGACTCACCAGCAGCAAGAGCGATGTATACAGAGAAGAGAATCAGCCCGAGAATTGAACCCTGTGGCACACCCATAGAGACTGTCAGAGGTCCGGACAACAGGCCCTCCGATTTGACACACTGAACTCTATCAGAGAAGTAGTTGGTGTACTAGGCGAGGCAATCATTTGAGAAACCAAGGCTATCAAGTCTGCCAATGAGGATGTGGTGATTGACAGAGTCGAAAGCCTTGGCCAGGTCAATGAATACGGCTGCACAGTGTTGTTTCTTATCGATGGCGGTTATGATATCGTTTAGGACCTTGAGCGTGGCGGAGGTGCACCCATGACCAGCTCTGAAACCATGTACTGTTAGTCTATGTACGTGGCTGAGACTGCCAAATATCAGTGCGACTAACTTAAACTTATATCCAAAGCTGTCCAAGCATGATACGAGGGACTGGTATTTAAGAAGCATACAAACACATAAACATACAAACACACCACATGCAATACCCTCTGACACACATAACTTTGCCCCCCAAATATATCTCAGCATTCCGCTGTTTCCATTCTGACCAGTCGGTTTCTGTGGCTTTGCGTCTCCTAGCAACCGGAACAAGTGTTAAAAATGGGATGATGGAGAGAGAAAACGAGAGAAGAGAGGAGAGAGGGAGGGGGTGTATTTCTGTTAATGTGTGGGTGTGAATGCATGAGATAAAGAAAAAGAGAGAAAAAGAGAAAGAAAGAGAAAGAGAGAGGGTGGTTCGGTGTGTAGGTGGTGTGTGTGTGTCTCTATGGATCAGTGCCTTCTGCCACAAATATTTTAAATCGGCCACTCTTTACCATGGTTACGCTGCTCTGATGGGCGATGGAGGGATGTTCTATCTACCTATACTCTCTCTCTCTCCTTTCTTATTCAGCCTTGACTCTCTCTCTCTCCTTTCTTATTCAGCCTTAACTCTCTCTCTCTCCTTTCTTATTCAGCCTTAACTCTCTCTCTCTCCTTTCTTATTCAGCCTTGACTCTCTCTCTCTCCTTTCTTATTCAGCCTTAACTCTCTCTCTCTCCTTTCTTATTCAGCCTTGACTCTCTCTCTCTCCTTTCTTATTCAGCCTTGACTCTCTCTCTCTCTCTCCTTTCTTATTCAGCCTTGACTCTCTCTCTCTCTCTCTCTCTCCTTTCTTATTCAGCCTTGACTCTCTCTCTCTCTCTCCTTTCTTATTCAGCCTTGACTCTCTCTCTCTCTCTCTCTCTCTCCTTTCTTATTCAGCCTTGACTCTCACTCTCTCTCTCCTTTCTTATTCAGCCTTGACTCTCTCTCTCTCTCTCCTTTCTTATTCAGCCTTGACTCTCTCTCTCTCTCTCTCTCTCTCTCCTTTCTTATTCAGCCCTGAACTCTCTCTCTTTCCTTTCTTATTCAGCCTTGACTCTCTCTCTCTCTCTCCTTTCTTATTCAGCCTTGACTCTCTCTCTCTCTCTCTCTCTCTCTCTCTCTTTCTTATTCAGCCCTGAACTCTCTCTCTTTCCTTTCTTATTCAGCCTTGACTCTCTCTCTCTCTCTCCTTTCTTATTCAGCCTTGACTCTCTCTCTCTCTCTCTCTCCTTTCTTATTCAGCCCTGAAATCTCTCTCTTTCCTTTCTTATTCAGCCCTGAACTCTCTCTCTCTCCTTTCTTATTCAGCCTTGACTCTCTCTCTCTCTCTCCTTTCTTATTCAGCCTTGACTCTCTCTCTCTCTCTCTCTCTCTCCTTTCTTATTCAGCCTTGACTCTCTCTCTCTCTCTCTCTCTCTCTCTCCTTTCTTATTCAGCCTTGACTCTCTCTCTCCTGTCTTATTCAGCCTTTACCAGATGATAACGCCCACACAGAGGGTTCCCTTCCTCACACTCACTCCTCTTCTCTCTCTCTCTTTCTCATTCCCTTTTTCATGGCTCTCTTACTCTGTCCTCTATATCTCTCCAGTGATTGGGTTAATTCTAATTGAAGTCAGTCAATTCAGGAAGTAAATTGAAATTTAAAATATCAAATCACTTCCTGAATTGAGGGACTTTAATTCAAATTGACCCAAACCCTGCTGATGTCATTTCTAAATTATCTCCCTCTCTTCCTGTGTGTGTGTGTGTGTGTGTGTGTGTGTGTGTGTGTGTGTGTGTGTGTGTGTGTGTGTGTGTGTGTGTGTGTGTGTGTGCGTGCGTGCGTGCGTGCGTGCGTGCGTGCGTGCGTGCGTGCGTGCGTGTGTGTGTGTGTGTGTGTGCAGATGCAAAGTGTGATGTACGAGCTGATGTCGGAGCTGAACGATCGCAGTGAGGACCTGGAGCGGCAGATGCTGTCTCTGGAAACACGGGTGGAACAGCTGACCGCCGGCTTCAGTGCCCTGCCTGCCCACCTGTCTGCCACGCTGTCTGCCCAGCACACCACCTTGCTCCACCTGCTCCGAGAGAGGGACTACAGAGGAGGAGGATGGGGAGGTGCAGGTGGAGGAGGGACAGCCCTGGTCCCTGTTGCTCAGCTGGCCCCTGCCCATGCCCTGACCCCAAGCCCAACCCTGGCCCCAGAGCCACAGCAGCCCCCAGAAGGAACCATAGAGGGCAGCGCTAGTCCCAATACTAGCACCTCCAGTTGTTGAAGAGAGGAGGAGGAGAGGATGGGAAGGGGAAAGAAGAGGTGAGGGTAGAGGAGGAGAGGGCCAGTAGGAATACGGGATGAGGAGATCAGCCCCAATACTAGCACCTCCAGTTGTTGAAGAGAGGAGGAGGAGAGGATGGGAAGGGGAAAGAAGAGGTGAGGGTAGAGGAGGAGAGGGCCAGTAGGAATACGGGATGAGGAGATCAGCCCCAATACTAGCACCTCCAGTTGTTGAAGAGAGGAGGAGGAGAGGATGGGAAGGGGAAAGAAGAGGTGAGGGTAGAGGAGGAGAGGGCCAGTAGGAATACGGGATGAGGAGATCAGCCCCAATACTAGCACCTCCAGTTGTTGAAGAGAGGAGGAGGAGAGGATGGGAAGGGGAAAGAAGAGGTGAGGGTAGAGGAGGAGAGGGCCAGTAGGAATACGGGATGAGGAGATCAGCCCCAATACTAGCACCTCCAGTTGTTGAAGAGAGGAGGAGGAGAGGATGGGAAGGGGAAAGAAGAGGTGAGGGTAGAGGAGGAGAGGGCCAGTAGGAATACGGGATGAGGAGATCAGCCCCAATACTAGCACCTCCAGTAGTTGAAGAGAGGAGGAGAGGATGGGAAGGGGAAAGAAGAGGTGAGGTTAGAGGAGGAGAGGGCCAGTAGGAATACGGGATGAGGAGATCAGCCCCAATACTAGCACCTCCAGTTGTTGAAGAGAGGAGGAGGAGAGGATGAGAAGGGGAAAGAAGAGGTGAGGGTAGAGGAGGAGAGGGCCAGTAGGAATACGGGATGAGGAGATCTGCCCCAATACTAGCACCTCCAGTAGTTGAAGAGAGGAGGAGGAGAGGATGGGAAGGGGAAAGAAGAGGTGAGGGTAGAGGAGGAGAGGGCCAGTAGGAATACGGGATGAGGAGATCAGCCCCAATAGGGGGGGTAGCCAGAAGCCCAAAATAGAGGACTGGGGGAAATGGGGGAGGGCGAGGGAAAGGATCACAGATAAGAGGCTGTGAGAGGGAGGGAGGGATGGGAGGTAGACAAGGTGAGGGATAGGAGGGCCAAGGAAGTGGAGGGAAGTTGGGAGAGAGAGAAGGAGATGGAAAGGGGAGAAAGGGGGAGGAAGGGGGAAACAGATAACCAAGACCAATTACAGAGGTCTTTAATGGAATCCAATCTAATGACAGGAAAACGTATTCCTCTCTTTTTCCATTCGTCCCTCTCTATCCCTCTTTCTCTTCATCTCTTTCTCTCCCTCCATCTCTCGCCCTCTTCCCTCCCATCCCTCCATCAGGAATTATTGACTATGACTTGTTGTCCTTATGATCTATTTTCTATCTAACTGCTACTTGTGTGGTAACGAGCATCCCTTTAACGAACCATTTAATCAACAACCATAATACATACTAAACACCACACACACACACACACACACACACACACACACACACACACACACACACACACACACACACACACACACACACACACACACACACACACACACACACACACACACACACACACACACACACACACACACACACACACACACCATGGCAACATAAACACGCTACAACAAAATACACAGCAAACACACACACACACACATATAAAATAGCACACAATATCGCGCAGCATTCTATAGTAGACTATAAAACACTATAGTATAGCCTATACTATAGCCTATTACTGCCAAGCAGACAATGCACTAAGTCCAACTGAAAAGAACATACTGCCAGGCATTTATTACTTGACGCAGAGCGTAGACACGGTCCAAGGAAACACTACTGCCATATTTCCTTATGCACACATGTTCCCAAAACTCTGTTTTAATGAATGTATGCTGTACATTTCAAACCACAAGCACACCGTTTGCACAGGGGCACAGATATGCCTAAACCCACACATACACGCTGAACCACATCCACATGCGGACACACACACACAATCTACCAAAGTGCTCTCTCTCAAATGGACTACAAAAGAGAGGCAGAAGAGGATGTCACTGGGGAGATGGGAAGAGGAGTTTCAGATTTCCTGACAATGTTTTTCAAGGAACATTGGATTTGGACTAGTACTAGTGCTTTGTGGACGGCACTTTTCACTGTGCTCAATGGACTGCCATAGACAGGGAATGAAGGAATATTAACCAGACAAAGGATACAGGCCATGGCAAGAGAGAAACGGTTGCTTACCAAACTTAACCCTATAGAGGGAGAGACTATATATCTGAGAGAATAATTATTATGATGTGATGGAATAAGATTTCTATTTCTACGGAGACCCTTTTGAAAACTGTCTTATAGTGACATTCTGTGGCAGGAATACTGAATTACACCCGCTTGGAATATTGTACTGTACAGTATGCTGTTACTGAAATCTACATAGCTTTGTATTGCTCAGTCTTTTCTACCATTACGATTTAACGGTTATAGCTAATATCTACTATTATTATACTATAGTATTCTTCTCATTCGTCCTGACAATTATGATAAATGTATTAATAATCAACTTTAATAATAATAAATAATGGACAAGGGAGGTGCGTTTGAGGGTGAAATGATTTTGTAATTTTATTTTATCAGAGATAATTAATAAAGTATATATCTATATAACATCACTGAGTTATTGGGTGAATTTTGGCTTGTCTGTTCTTTCTTCTTTGGAATCATTACAGTTTACCTGCAGTATAAAAACTACTCTGCCTGTAGACACCTGTCCTGTTCCGAAAGGTTGCTTGATCAAATCCCCACCTGTTGTTCTGCCCCTGAGCAAGGCAGTTAACCCACTGTTCCCTGGGCGCCGAATACGTGGATGTCCATTAAGGCATCCCTCCGCACCTCTCTGATTCAGAGGGGTTGGGTTAAATGCGGAAGACACATTTCAGTTGTATACATTGTTGTACAACTGACTAGGTATGCCCCTGTCCTTTTCCTATGTTAGAATACCTGATTTTATGACCTACATGCTAAAATGTGTTTTCTTTCCCCAGTGCAATCTACACCTCACATTGTTGTTAAAATGGCTATCTGAACTTGTTACATACATTTGACATAAATGAATGATATACTCATTGATTCTTGAAGAATATAACTTAAAAATGCTTATGTTACAATAGTTATATTTGATTTGTTTTAGTCTCATCCTTCAGCTCCACTCAACCCCTCCCATCTCATCTATCTCTGAACACCCTCCAGTCCCATCCTTCAGCTCCACTCAACCCCTCCCATCTCATCTATCTCTGAACACCATCGAGTCCCATCCTTCAGCTCCACTCAACCCCTCCCATCTCATCTATCTCTGAACACCCTCCAGTCCCATCCTTCAGCTCCACTCAACCCCTCCCATCTCATCTATCTCTGAACACCCTCCAGTCCCATCCTTCAGCTCCACTCAACCCCTCCCATCTCATCTATCTTCTTTACACCATCCAGTCCCATCCTTCAGCTCCACTCAACCCCTCCCATCTCATCTATCTCTGAACACCCTCCAGTCCCATCCTTCAGCTCCACTCAACCCCTCCCATCTCATCTATCTCTGAACACCATCCAGTCTCATCCTTCAGCTCCACTCAACCCCTCCCATCTCATCTATCTCTGAACACCCTCCAGTCCCATCCTTCAGCTCCACTCAACCCCTCCCATCTCATCTATCTCTGAACACCCTCCAGTCCCATCCTTCAGCTCCACTCAACCCCTCCCATCTCATCTATCTTCTTTACACCATCCAGTCCCATCCTTCAGCTCCACTCAACCCCTCCCATCTCATCTATCTCTGAACACCCTCCAGTCCCATCCTTCAGCTCCACTCAACCCCTCCCATCTCATCTATCTCTGAACACCATCCAGTCTCATCCTTCAGCTCCACTCAACCCCTCCCATCTCATCTATCTCTGAACACCCTCCAGTCCCATCCTTCAGCTCCACTCAACCCCTCCCATCTCATCTATCTTCTTTACACCATCCAGTCCCATCCTTCAGCTCCACTCAACCCCTCCCATCTCATCTATCTCTGAACACCCTCCAGTCCCATCCTTCAGCTCCACTCAACCCCTCCCATCTCATCTATCTCTGAACACCATCCAGTCTCATCCTTCAGCTCCACTCAACCCCTCCCATCTCATCTATCTCTGAACACCCTCCAGTCCCATCCTTCAGCTCCACTCAACCCCTCCCATCTCATCTATCTTCTTTACACCATCCAGTCCCATCCTTCAGCTCCACTCAACCCCTCCCATCTCATCTATCTCTGAACACCAGTCCCATCCTTCAGCTCCACTCAACCCCTCCCATCTCATCTATCTCTGAACACCAGTCCCATCCTTCAGCTCCACTCAACCCCTCCCATCTCATCTATCTCTGAACACCCTCCAGTCCCATCCTTCAGCTCCACTCAACCCCTCCCATCTCATCTATCTCTGAACACCCTCCAGTCCCATCCTTCAGCTCCACTCAACCCCTCCCATCTCATCTATCTCTGAACACCATCGAGTCCCATCCTTCAGCTCCACTCAACCCCTCCCATCTCATCTATCTCTGAACACCCTCCAGTCCCATCCTTCAGCTCCACTCAACCCCTCCCATCTCATCTATCTCTGAACACCCTCCAGTCCCATCCTTCAGCTCCACTCAACCCCTCCCATCTCATCTATCTTCTTTACACCATCCAGTCCCATCCTTCAGCTCCACTCAACCCCTCCCATCTCATCTATCTCTGAACACCCTCCAGTCCCATCCTTCAGCTCCACTCAACCCTCCCATCTCATCTATCTCTGAACACCATCCAGTCTCATCCTTCAGCTCCACTCAACCCCTCCCATCTCATCTATCTCTGAACACCCTCCAGTCCCATCCTTCAGCTCCACTCAACCCCTCCCATCTCATCTATCTCTGAACACCCTCCAGTCCCATCCTTCAGCTCCACTCAACCCCTCCCATCTCATCTATCTTCTTTACACCATCCAGTCCCATCCTTCAGCTCCACTCAACCCCTCCCATCTCATCTATCTCTGAACACCCTCCAGTCCCATCCTTCAGCTCCACTCAACCCCTCCCATCTCATCTATCTCTGAACACCATCCAGTCTCATCCTTCAGCTCCACTCAACCCCTCCCATCTCATCTATCTCTGAACACCCTCCAGTCCCATCCTTCAGCTCCACTCAACCCCTCCCATCTCATCTATCTTCTTTACACCATCCAGTCCCATCCTTCAGCTCCACTCAACCCCTCCCATCTCATCTATCTCTGAACACCCTCCAGTCCCATCCTTCAGCTCCACTCAACCCCTCCCATCTCATCTATCTCTGAACACCATCCAGTCTCATCCTTCAGCTCCACTCAACCCCTCCCATCTCATCTATCTCTGAACACCCTCCAGTCCCATCCTTCAGCTCCACTCAACCCCTCCCATCTCATCTATCTCTGAACACCCTCCAGTCCCATCCTTCAGCTCCACTCAACCCCTCCCATCTCATCTATCTCTGAACACCCTCCAGTCCCATCCTTCAGCTCCACTCAACCCCTCCCATCTCATCTATCTCTGAACACCCTCCAGTCCCATCCTTCAGCTCCACTCAACCCCTCCCATCTCATCTATCTCTGAACACCCTCCAGTCCCATCCTT
The DNA here is from genome assembly GCF_021184085.1 of Oncorhynchus gorbuscha. Taxonomy (NCBI): domain Eukaryota; kingdom Metazoa; phylum Chordata; class Actinopteri; order Salmoniformes; family Salmonidae; genus Oncorhynchus; species Oncorhynchus gorbuscha. Next base: position 3,278,824 of record NC_060191.1, read on the forward strand.
CAGCTCCACTCAACCCCTCCCATCTCATCTATCTCTGAACACCCTCCAGTCCCATCCTTCAGCTCCACTCAACCCCTCCCATCTCATCTATCTCTGAACACCCTCCAGTCCCATCCTTCAGCTCCACTCAACCCCTCCCATCTCATCTATCTCTGAACACCCTCCAGTCCCATCCTTCAGCTCCACTCAACCCCTCCCATCTCATCTATCTCTGAACACCCTCCAGTCCCATCCTTCAGCTCCACTCAACCCCTCCCATCTCATCTATCTCTGAACACCCTCCAGTCCCATCCTTCAGCTCCACTCAACCCCTCCCATCTCATCTATCTCTGAACACCCTCCAGTCCCATCCTTCAGCTCCACTCAACCCTCCCATCTCATCTATCTTCTTTACACCATCCAGTCCCATCCTTCAGCTCCACTCAACCCCTCCCATCTCATCTATCTCTGAACACCCTCCAGTCCCATCCTTCAGCTCCACTCAACCCCTCCCATCTCATCTATCTCTGAACACCATCCAGTCTCATCCTTCAGCTCCACTCAACCCCTCCCATCTCATCTATCTCTGAACACCCTCCAGTCCCATCCTTCAGCTCCACTCAACCCCTCCCATCTCATCTATCTTCTTTACACCATCCAGTCCCATCCTTCAGCTCCACTCAACCCCTCCCATCTCATCTATCTCTGAACACCCTCCAGTCCCATCCTTCAGCTCCACTCAACCCCTCCCATCTCATCTATCTCTGAACACCATCCAGTCTCATCCTTCAGCTCCACTCAACCCCTCCCATCTCATCTATCTCTGAACACCCTCCAGTCCCATCCTTCAGCTCCACTCAACCCCTCCCATCTCATCTATCTCTGAACACCCTCCAGTCCCATCCTTCAGCTCCACTCAACCCCTCCCATCTCATCTATCTCTGAACACCCTCCAGTCCCATCCTTCAGCTCCACTCAACCCCTCCCATCTCATCTATCTCTGAACACCCTCCAGTCCCATCCTTCAGCTCCACTCAACCCCTCCCATCTCATCTATCTCTGAACACCCTCCAGTCCCATTCTTCAGCTCCACTCAACCCCTCCCATCTCATCTATCTCTGAACACCCTCCAGTCCCATCCTTCAGCTCCACTCAACCCCTCCCATCTCATCTATCTCTGAACACCAGTCCCATCCTTCAGCTCCACTCAACCCCTCCCATCTCATCTATCTCTGAACACCCTCCAGTCCCATCCTTCAGCTCCACTCAACCCCTCCCATCTCATCTATCTCTGAACACCCTCCAGTCCCATCCTTCAGCTCCACTCAACCCCTCCCATCTCATCTATCTCTGAACACCAGTCCCATCCTTCAGCTCCACTCAACCCCTCCCATCTCATCTATCTCTGAACACCCTCCAGTCCCATCCTTCAGCTCCACTCAACCCCTCCCATCTCATCTATCTCTGAACACCCTCCAGTCCCATCCTTCAGCTCCACTCAACCCCTCCCATCTCATCTATCTCTGAACACCAGTCCCATCCTTCAGCTCCACTCAACCCCTCCCATCTCATCTATCTCTGAACACCCTCCAGTCCCATCCTTCAGCTCCACTCAACCCCTCCCATCTCATCTATCTCTGAACACCAGTCCCATCCTTCAGCTCCACTCAACCCCTCCCATCTCATCTATCTCTGAACACCCTCCAGTCCCATCCTTCAGCTCCACTCAACCCCTCCCATCTCATCTATCTCTGAACACCCTCCAGTCCCATCCTTCAGCTCCACTCAACCCCTCCCATCTCATCTATCTCTGAACACCCTCCAGTCCCATCCTTCAGCTCCACTCAACCCCTCCCATCTCATCTATCTCTGAACACCCTCCAGTCCCATCCTTCAGCTCCACTCAACCCCTCCCATCTCATCTATCTCTGAACACCCTCCAGTCCCATCCTTCAGCTCCACTCAACCCCTCCCATCTCATCTATCTCTGAACACCATCCAGTTTTGATTTCTATTTGCCATATATTTTTTTGTATAGTATGTATAATCTGGAAGTAGAAGCCTAACTGTTGTTGTCCATTAGTTTACTCCAATTTATAAATTCCTCATGAGCTTAGTTCAACTGTCACCCCATCAGAACCCAAAATATAAACTTGTTTGACTAAAATGTTTGTAAACATTGTACATGTAAACAGACACTGTATAGCCTCAAACCATGGTTAAAACGATCATGTTGATATTATGGATGATCACTGCTTGCATCCAAAGCTGTGTCTTGTGAATTTGAGTGGTTACATTTCTCCAGGCCCATTCCTCAGCTTTTTAACAAAACAGAGGCGGGCCATCTGCTTTGTTATTGTTTTAATCGCAGATTGGCACTTTAAAGAATCTAGTTGCAGCTGCATAAGGAGTGTTTGAAGACGTGTTATGTATGGTGCGAAATTCTATTTGTTCCTTGGAGATACAAAATGTACTGTATATCAATATAACAAGTTTTATCATTTAATGTTAGATAAAAAGAAATGTAGTCTGTCTGTCCAAATAATTATTTTGGGCCCCAAGAAGAGTGGAGTTGGTTGGGGAATGTTCAAGACTGTAAACACATGACGTTCCATGAACGCGCTGCTTTGTTTTTGGCAGCTCAGATCAAAAATCAACAATGATAGTGACGCGTTGCTGTCTACCAACATTTTGCAATATTGTTTAGTTTAATGGCTTTTTAGTTGCTGTTTTTGTTTCATTAATTCGTTTATTTAGAAATGACAAGTCACTGACGAACATATATCGTTTTTTATTACTTGTTAGCTAGCAATGACCATTGAAACCTCAAAGTTTAGCTAGTTAACGTAAGCTAGCGTTAACAGTCCAACGTTGCTTAAAAAATGAAACCGCTCTAACGTCAGTTTAAGTGTTTTGATCGCAATTGTTGAGACCTCAACATGTATTCACAATAATGGCCGTTTTAAACTCTAAAGTATTATGTAAATTATTGATTTTTAGTGTAACTATTATTGCTTTGAGTCAGTCGACAAGGCTGAATGTTCCCAAGTTACTTTTGCCCAGATCAAATCATAATCATGTCAACTTCACGTTGACAGCAGAGAAGGGATGCTATAAATGGTGAGTGGCAGTGAATGACGAAATTAATGTTTCTATTCAGATTGTCAAGTTGATGTGGTGATGCTGAAAAAGCAGAAGATGTATCAACTTAAATATTAGTCATAATGCCAAGTGGGTGTGGACAGAACGCCACTTAGTTATCTGTGTGTGATATTTTCAGGGTGTCCTCCCGACCCCAGGCAGTCGTTGTTTGGCCCCTCTCTCCTTCCATCCCTCCCTCCATTCTCCCGCCATCAGCCTGTAGCCAGCAGGTTCTAGTGTCCGCCCAGCCTCTGTCCGCTCCACTGGACACTAACCGAGGGGCCAGCATCATACGGGGACAGGACTCTGGTGAGGGGAGTGTGTGTGTGTAGCAGAACAGAGAGAGGGAGGGGTGTGGAGGGTGTAACTAAACAGCCCTCATCATCTTTCAGTGACTGGCCATACCCTGCGCTGTGATGTCATTGTTGACCAGATCAAGCAGATTCAGGTTGTCACGACGACACGTCAACTGTTCACCGAGGACCCACCCATCGTGCTCTCCGTCATGGCACTGGACTCAGGAGGTACTCGCCTTGTCATTGACATATCACCCACCCCACACATTTAACTCTGAGGGCTAAAGGCTGTCAATATGTAGACACGGTGTTATTCTTCCTTTCATCCCTCCATAAGAATGAGCACTGAGCATGGGCCCACTGATGTTCCTTCGAGAGCTGAGCTTAAATGCCCCACACATCCAAATGTACCACATGTACCACAGGAAACTTTGGTTTATTGTCGACAGTTTTCGGCTTCCAGGCTTTGTTCAAAACGAACCTGTCTATCACCTTTTGTCTATTATCCACATCCAGCCCCAGAAGGTCCCTTTCCTCTTTATTCTCTTGGCTTAGAAACTCATCCAGGTCACAGTGTTCAGATTGTATAGCCATCCAATAGCCCAGGGTAGACTGGAGGAAAAAGACAGTAGGTGTTAGACTCAAGGCTAACTAACCTGAGGCTAGTCCCTGCAGGCAGGCAGACTGACTGTCTGTCTGTCTGTCTGTCTGTCTGTCTGTCTGTCTGTCTGTCTGTCTGTCCTGTCCGTCTGTCTGTCATGCTAAAGAACCTGGATCTGTGTGTTTACTACTCCCTTCTGGCACCAGGAGTCTCTCTGCCTGAGGATGTCATTATCATCTCTCTCTCTCTCTCTCTCTCTCTCTCTCTCTCTCTCTCTCTCTCTCTCTCTCTCTCTCTCTCAGGCAACACATTCAGTAGTCTGGCAGGTCTACAGTTTGAGTGGAAGCTAGTAAAGGACACAGAGACAGCAGAGATTGTTAGGTGAGAGAGATGGAGAAAGAGGGAAATAATGGCAAAGGAAGGTGAAAGATGAAAGAAACATACAGTCAACTGAAAATGTTATGTACAGCGCATTCGGAAAGTATTCAGACCCCTTGACTTTTTCCACATTTTGTTACGGTACACCCTTATTCTAAAATTAATTAAATAAACATTTTCCTCATCATTCTACACACAATACCCCATAATGTCAAAACAAAAACAGGTTAGGCCTCCTGGGTTGCGCAGTGGTTAAGGGCGCTGTACTGTAGCGCCAGCTGTGCCACCAGAGACCCTGGGTTCGCGCCCAGGCTCTGTCGTAACCGTCCGTGGGGCGACGCACAATTGGCCTAGCGTCGTTCGGGTTAGGGAGGGTTTGGCAGGTAAGGAAATCCTTGTCTCATCGCGCACCAGCGAGTCCTGTGGTGGGCCGGGCGCAGTGCGCACTAACCAAGGTTGCCAGGTGTTTCATCGGACACATTGGTGCGGCTGGCTTCCGGGTTGGATGGCGCTGTGTTAAGAAGCAGTGCGGCTTGGTTGGGTTGTGTATCGGAGGACGCATGACTTTCAACCTTCGTCTCTCCCGAGCCCGTACGGGAGTTGTAGCGATGAGACAAGATAGTAGCTACTAAACAATTAGATACCACAAAATTGGGAAAAAATATTTTTAAAAACAACAACAAAAAACAGGTTTTTAGAATTAAAATAAAATAAATAAATACCTTATTTAAATAAGCATTCACACCCTGTTTCCATTGATCATCCTTGAGATGTTTCGACAACTTGATTGGAGTCCATCTGTGGTAAATTCAATTGATTGGCACACACCTGTCAATATAAGATCTCACAGTTGACAGTGCATGTCAGAGCAAAAACCAAGCCATGAGGTCAAAGGAATTGTCCGTAGAGCTCCAAGACAGGATTGTGTCTCGGCACAGATCTGGGGAAGGGTACCAAAAAATGTCTATAGCATTTTGAATATCCCCAAGAATGCAGTGGCCGCCTTAAATGGAATGGAATGGAAGAAGTTTGGAACCACCAAGACTTCCTAGAGCTGGCCGCCCGGCCAAACAGCAATCGGGGGAGAAGGTGACCAAGAACCCGATGGTCACTCTGACAGAGCTCTATTGTTCCTCTGTGGAGATGGGAACACCTTCCAGAAGGACAACAATCTCTGCAGCACTCCACCAATCAGGACTTTATGATTGAGTGGCCAGACGGAAGCCACTCTTCAGTAAAAGGCACATGACAGGCCACTTGGAATTTGCCAAAATGCACCTGAAGGACTCTCAGACCATGAGAAACAAGATTCTCTGGTCTGATGAAACCAAGATTGAACTGTTTGGTCTGAATGCTAAGTGTCACGTCTGGAGGAAACCTGGCACCATCTCTACGGTGAAGCATGGTGGTGGCAAATTATGCTGTGTGGATGTTTTTCAGCAGCAGGGAATGGGAGACTAGTCAGGATCGTGGGAAAGATGAATGGAGCAAAGTACAGCGAGAACTTGATGAAAACCTGCTCCAGAGCACTCAGGACCTCAGACTGGGGCAAAGGTTCACCTTCCAACAGGACGACTCTAAGCACACAGCCAAGACAAACCACGAGTGGCTTTGGGACAAGTCTTTAAATGTCTTTGAGTGACCCAGCCAGAGCCTGGACTTCAACCCGATCGAACATCTCTGGAGAGACCTGAAAATAGCTGTGCAGTGACATTCCCCATCTAACCTGACAGAGCTTGAGAGGATCTGCAGAGAAGAATGGGTGAAACTCCCCAAATACAGGTGTGAAAAGCTTGTAGCGTCATACCCAAAAAGACTCGATGCTGTAATCGCTGCCAAAGGTGCATCAACAAAGTACTGAGAAAAGGGTCTGAATACTTATGTAAATGTGATATTTCAGATTTTTATATGTAATAAATTACCCAAAAATTCTAAAAACCGGTTTTTGCTCTGTCATTATTGGATGTGTATAGATTGATGAGGGGAAAAAACGATTTAATCAATTTTAGAATAGGGCTGTCACGTAACAAAATGTGGAAAAAGTCAAGGGGTCTGAATACTTTCTGAATGCACTATATATACTGTATGTTGTTTAGGTTTGTGCGTTTCTCAGAGGCGGGCTACTCCCCGCCCCATCACATCCTGTCCCTGGAGGAAGCAGGTCAGAAAGGGGACAGTGTGTTGCTGGAGGGGGTCCGTAGCGGTGTGGTACAGGTCAGGGCCTCCCTCTCGCACCCAGACTACAAGGTAAGGAGGATGGAGGGATGGATGAAGGGATTGATGCATTGGCTTTGAAGAATAAATACATTGATGGAAGCACCTGGAATGATGGATGAGTGGATGGGGTGATAGATTATGGATGAAGATCGATGGATTAGTTTGTGTAAGAATAGTTTGTGCTGGTTTTTACCTGTCTCCTGTGTGTTACTTAGTGGGTAGAGCCGGCCTCTGTGAGCCTGACCGTGACAGACAGACTCTACCTTAGCCCCTCCCATGATGCCTACCTGCTGCTAGGCTCCACGCTCTCCTTCAGAGTCTGGAAAAGCGTACATGACACAGAAACGGGTGAGTCGCTAATGTAGACAGTAGTGTAGTCTGTCAGGTCTTTACAGAGCCTTTAAGTGTGTCCCTAATGTAGACAGTAGTGTAGTCTGTCAGATCTTTACAGAACCTTTAGGTGTGTCCCTAATGTAGACAGTAGTGTAGTCTGTCAGATCTTTACAGAACCTTTAGGTGTGTCCCTAATGTAGACAGTAGTGTAGTCTGTCAGGTCTTTACAGAGCCTTTAGGTGTGTCCCTAATTTAGACAGTAGTGTAGTCTGTCAGATCTTTACAGAGCCTTTAGGTGAGTCCCTAATGTAGACAGTAGTGTAGTCTGTCAGATCTTTACAGAGCCTTTAGGTGTGTCCCTAATGTAGACAGTAGTGTAGTCTGTCAGATCTAATGTCGACAGTAGTGTAGTCTGTCAGATCTTTACAGAGCCTTTAGGTGTGTCCCTAATGTAGACAGTAGTGTAGTCTGTCAGATCTTTACAGAGCCTTTATGTGTGTCCTTAATGTAGACAGTAGTGTAGTCTGTCAGATCTTTACAGAACCGTTGTGTGTCCCTAATGTAGACAGTAGTGTATTCTGTCAGATCTTTACAGAACCTTTGTGTGTCCCTAATGTAGACAGTAGTGTATTCTGTCAGATCTTTACAGAACCTTTGTGTGTCCCTAATGTAGACAGTAGTGTAGTCTGTCAGATCTTTACAGAGCCTTTATGTGTGTCCCTAATGTAGACAGTAGTGTATTCTGTCAGATATTTACAGAACCTTTAGGTGAGTCCCTAATGTAGACAGTAGTGTAGTCTGTCAGATCTTTACAGAACCGTTGTGTGTCCCTAATGTAGACAGTAGTGTAGTCTGTCAGATCTCTACAGAGCCTTTAGGTGTGTCCCTAATGTAGACAGTAGTGTAGTCTGTCAGATCTCTACAGAGCCTTTAGGTGTGTCCCTAATGTAGACAGTAGTGTAGTCTGTCAGATCTTTACAGAGCCTTTAGGTGTGTCCCTAATGTAGACAGTATTGTAGTCTATCAGGTCTTTACAGAGCCTTTAGGTGTGTCCCTAATTTAGACAGTAGTGTAGTCTGTCAGGTCTTTACAGAGCCTTTAGGTGAGTCCCTAATGTAGACAGTAGTGTAGTCTGTCAGGTCTTTACAGAGCCTTTAGATGAGTCCCTAATGTAGACAGTAGTGTAGTCTGTCAGGTCTTTACAGAGCCTTTAGGTGAGTCCCTAATGTAGACAGTAGTGTATTCTGTCAGATCTTTACAGAACCTTTGTGTGTCCCTAATGTAGACAGTAGTGTAGTCTGTCAGGTCTTTACAGAGCCTTTAGGTGAGTCCCTAATGTAGACAGTAGTGTAGTCTGTCAGATCTGTACAGAACCTTTGTGTGTCCCTAATGTAGACAGTAGTGTAGTCTGTCAGATCTAATGTAGACAGTAGTGTAGTCTGTCAGGTCTTTACAGAGCCGTTAGGTGTGTCCCTAATGTAGACAGTAGTGTAGTCTGTCAGATCTTTACAGAGCCTTTAGGTGTGTCCCTAATGTAGACAGTATTGTAGTCTATCAGGTCTTTACAGAGCCTTTAGGTGTGTCCCTAATGTAGACAGTAGTGTAGTCTGTCAGGTCTTTACAGAGCCTTTAGGTGAGTCCCTAATGTAGACAGTAGTGTAGTCTGTCAGGTCTTTACAGAGCCTTTAGGTGTGTCCCTAATGTAGACAGTAGTGTAGTCTGTCAGATCTTTACAGAGCCTTTAGGTGTGTCCCTAATGTAGACAGTATTGTAGTCTATCAGGTCTTTACAGAGCCTTTAGGTGTGTCCCTAATGTAGACAGTAGTGTAGTCTGTCAGGTCTTTACAGAGCCTTTAGGTGAGTCCCTAATGTAGACAGTAGTGTAGTCTGTCAGGTCTTTACAGAACCTTTAGGGAGCTTTATGGGTCTAGTTAGGGTCCCTTTGTGTTTTTAAAGATCCAGAGGAAGAAGAATGAAGGAACATCAAAGCTCAAACAAATATCATGGAGACAGAAAATATCAAGTGCTCGGTCCTCTTTGTACAGTGCCTTGCGAAAGTATTCGGCCCCCTTGAACTTTGCGACCTTTTGCCACATTTCAGGCTTCAAACATAAAGATATAAAACTGTATTTTTTTGTGAAGAATCAACAACAAGTGGGACACAATCATGAAGTGGAACGACATTTATTGGATATTTCAAACTTTTTTAACAAATCAAAAACTGAAAAATTGGGCGTGCAAAATTATTCAGCCCCTTTACTTTCAGTGCAGCAAACTCTCTCCAGAAGTTCAGTGAGGATCTCTGAATGATCCAATGTTGACCTAAATGACTAATGATGATAAATACAATCCACCTGTGTGTAATCAAGTCTCCGTATAAATGCACCTGCACTGTGAGCATATAAATGCACCTGCGCAGAGAGCATCATGAAGAACAAGGAACATACCAGGCAGGTCTGAGATACTGTTGTGAAGAAGTTTAAAGCCGGATTTGGATACAAAAAGATTTCCCAAGCTTTAAACATCCCAAGGAGCACTGTGCAAGCGATAATATTGAAATGGAAGGAGTATCAGACCACTGCAAATCTACCAAGACCTGGCCGTCCCTCTAAACTTTCAGCTCATACAAGGAAAAGACTGATCAGAGATGCAGCCAAGAAGCCCATGATCACTCTGGATGAACTGCAGAGATCTACAGCTGAGGTGGGAGACTGTCCATAGGACAACAATCAGTCGTATATTGCACAAATCTGGCCTTTATGGAAGAGTGGCAAGAAGAAAGCCATTTCTTAAAGATATCCATAAAAAGTGTTGTTTAAAGTTTGCCACAAACCACCTGGGAGACACACCAAACATGTGGAAGAAGGTGCTCTGGTCAGATGAAACCAAAATTGAACTTTTTGGCAACAATGCAAAACGTTATGTTTGGCGTAAAAGCAACACCCTGAACACACCATCCCCACTGTCATACATGGTTGTGGCAGCATCATGGTTTGGGCCTGCTTTTCTTCAGCAGGGACAGGGAAGATGGTTCAAATTGATGGGAAGATGAATGGAGCCAAATACAGGACCATTCTGGAAGAAAACCTGATGGAGTCTGCAAAAGACCTGAGACTGGGATGGAGATTTTTCTTCCAACAAGACAATGATCCAAAACATAAAGCAAAATCTACAATGGAATGGTTCAAAAATAAACATATCCAGGTGTTAGAATGGCCAAGTCAAAGTCCAGACCTGAATCCAATCGAGAATCTGTGGAAAGAACTGAACACTGCTGTTCACAAATGCTCTCCATCCAACCTCACTGAGCTCGAGCTGTTTTGCAAGGAGGATTGGGAAAAAAATTCAGTCTCTCGATGTGCAAAACTGATAGAGACATACCCCAAGCGAATTACAGCTGTAATCGCAGCAAAAGGTGGCGCTACAAAGTATTAACTTAAGGGGGCTGAATAATTTTGCACGCCCAATTTTTCAGTTTTTGATTTGTTAAAAAAGTTTGAAATATCCAATAAATGTCGTTCCACTTCATGATTGTGTCCCACTTGTTGTTGATTCTTCACACAAAAAATACAGTTTTATATCTTTCTGTTTGAAGCCTGAAATTTGGCAAAAGGTCGCAAAGTTCAAGGGGGCCGAATACTTTCGCAAGGCACTCTACTTATTAGAGCTGTAGAGCAGCCGATGATGCACCAACATGTTCTCTTCTCTGTCTCCTATAGAGGTGCTGCTGGGTGAGGGAGAGTATGAGTTGTCTGTAGAGAGAGACCCAAATAACGATGATGATGTCATCACTGTGGACCAGGACACAGGGACCGTCACCGCCCGAGGGCTAGGCCGCACCACGCTGTCCGTCACACACCCCAGTGTCCTTCCACCATGGGACTACCTTACCTTACCACTTTAAAGTTATTCCTGTAGTTTAGCATTGATGTCGTCCTGTAAGGTGTGGTTTCTGGGGTTGTGGGTAGTGTAGTCCAACAGGTATGGTTTTCCTCAGCATTCCCTGTACCCAGGCCTACCAGAAAACTCTGCTTCCCACCTGCCTCGCTGTTCTGTGTTTGTGGTGGAGCCAAATTACCTGAGTGAGTGAGCCCAGCTATCAACATGTCTATTGTCGTACTATGGCAAGCCATGAGTGTGTGTGTGTGTGTGTGTGTGTGTGTGTGTGTGTGTGTGTGTGTGTGTGTGTGTGTGTGTGTGTGTGTGTGTGTGTGTGTGTGTGTGTGTGTGTGTGTGTGTGTGTGTGTGTGTGTGTGTGTGTGTGTGTAGCACTAGGTGTGGAGGAGGAGGACAGGTGGGTGTTGGAGAGTGGTCGTCAGTACCAGGTGACTGTACGAGTTCACGACCAGGAGGGTCATACAGCACACCTGGCACAGGTAACGTTACCATGACAACTATAAGAGTTACCCTCCCTTACACTAGACGTCTAAAGCCTACTCTATGTCAGGGACAGGAGGCTTAATTGAACCTAACACCCCTCTCTCTCTCCCCCTTCTCTAACCCCTCTCTCTCTCCCCCTTCTCTAACCCCTCTCTCCACCCCTCTTTTCTAACCCCTCTCTCCACCCCTCTTTTCTAACCCCTCTCTCTCCCCCTCCTCTCTAACCCCTCCCTCCCCCTCCTCTCTAACCCCTCCCTCCCCTCCTCTCTAACCCCTCCCTCCCCCTCCTCTCTAATCCCCCTCTCTCCCCCTCCTCTCTAACCCCTCTCTCTCCCCCTCCTCACTAACCCCTCTCTTTCTCCCCCTCCTCTCTAACCCTCTCCCCCCTCCTCTCTAACCCCCTCTTTCCCCCTCCTCTCCAACCCCTGTCTCTCCCCTCCTCTCTAACCCCTCTCTCTCCCCCTCCCCTATCCCTCTCTCTCTCCCTCTCCTCTCTATCCCCTCTCCCCCTCCTCTCTATCCCCTCTCTCTCTCCCCCTCCTCTCTATCCCCTCTCTCTCTCCCCCTCCTCTCTATCCCCTCTCTCCCTCTCCTCTCTATCCCCTCTCTCCCTCTCCTCTCTAACCCCTCTCTCCCCCTCCCTCCTCTAACCCCTCTCTCCCCCTCCCTCCTCTCTAACCCCTCTCTCTCTCCCTCCCCTCTAACCCCTCTCTTTCTCCCTCCCCTCTAACCCCTCTCTCTCCCCCTCCTCTCTATCCCCTCTCCCACCGCCTCACTAACCCCTTTCTCCCCCTCCTCTCTAACCCCTCTCTCTCCCCTTCCTCTCTCCCCCTCCTCTCTAACCCCTCTCTCCCCTCCTCTCTAACTCCTCTCTAACCCCTCTCTCCCCCTCCTCTCTAACCTCTCCCTCCCCTCCTCTCTATCCCCTCTCTCCCCTCCTCTCTAACCCCACCGCTCTCTATCCCCTCTCTCCCCCTCCTCTCTAACCCCTCTTTCCCCCTCCTCTCTAACCCCTCTCTCTCTCTCCCTCCTCTCTAACCCCTTTCTCTCCCTCCTCTCTATCCCCTCCCCTCCTCTCTAACCCCTCTCTCCCCCTCCTCTCTAACCACTCTCTCTCTCTCCCTCCTCTCTAACCCCTCTCTCTCTCTCTCTCTCCCTCCTCTCTAACCCCTCTCTCTCTCTCTCCCTCCTCTCTAACCCCTCTCTCCCCCTCCTCTCTAACCTCTCTCTCCCCCTCCTCTCTATCCCCTCTCTCCCATCCTCTCTAACCCCTCTCTCCCATCCTCTCTAACCCCTCTCCCCCTCCCTCCTCTAACCCCTTGTTCCCCCTCCTCTCTAACCCCTCTCTCCCCCTCCACTCTAACCCTCTCTCTCCCCCTCCTCTCTAAGCCCTCTCTCACCCTCCTCTCTAAGCCCTCTCTCACCCTCCTCTCTAACCCCTCTCTCTCCCCCCTCCTCTCTAACCCCTCTCTCCCCCTCCTCTCTAACCCCTCTCTCCCCTCCTCTCTAACCCCTCTCTCCCCTCCTCTCTAACCCCTCTCTCTCCCCCTCCTCTCTAACCCCTCTCTCTCCCCCTCCTCTCTAACCCCTCTCTCCCCTCCTCTCTAACCCCTCTCTCCCCCTCCTCTCTAACCCCTCTCTCCCCCTCCTCTCTAACCCCTCTCTCTCCCCCTCCTCTCTAACCCCTCTCTCCCCCTCCTCTCTAACCCCTCTCTCCCTCTGGTAGAATGTGGTGATGACCGTGGACTTCTCTGATTGGCTGTTCTATGTCCTGGAGACTTCCTCTAACAGTTCCTACCATGTACTAGAAACACGAGGGGCTGGGCACACTACCATACGAGCTGCACTGTTCACTGTGCTCACTGAGGTACACACACACACACCTCTGTCAAACGTCATGGCATCTTGACATGGGTGATGACAATATCATTACCATGGTTGTCTCTCTCTCCAGGATGGCCGCGCGTTGCCCCTGATACCACCAATCAGAGCAGAGCAAGACGTTGAGATCTACGAGCCCCTCACCCTGCAGCCCCGCCTACTAGTGTTTCCTTGGCAACCTGAGGGACAGCTCTATCAGCACCACTTGCAGGTGTGTGTGTGTTTGTGAGAGTGACAGAAAGAGAGACATGTGTGTTTGACTACTGTAAGTCTGTATATGTTTATGTGTGTGTTTATCTGTACTCATTACATGGTCTTTATGTGTGTGTCCAGGTAGAGGGTGGCAGTGGTGCTGTGAGCTGGTCGGTGAGTGACAGTGATGTTGCCGTGGTGACAGTAAAAGGGGAAGTCATGGCGGGAAAGAGAAGGGGCCAAGTGGATATCCAGGCATCAGACGCACGCAACCCTCTACACACCGCTACTGGACAGGTGACACACACACACACAATCCCAAATCAACTTCTTGTACCTACGGCAGATACACTTGAGTAGATCTGAGGATTGGACAGGTTTATCCAATCGATGGGAATAACACACTCTTATCTCACAGTACACACTATAGTAACAGTAACACCCTCTCACCTCCTCACCTCTCTCCTCTCTCTCTCTCTCTCTCTCTCTCTCTCTCTCTCTCTCTCTACACAAGGAAAAATAAATAGGCATAAATATGGGTTGTATTTACAATGGTGTTTGTTCTTCACTGGTTGCCCTTTTCTTGTGGCAACAGGTCACAAAAATTCTTTGTGGATCTCTCTGTAGGTGATGGCTTTGTTATGGAAGGTTTTGGAATCCCTTCCTTTTAGGTGGTTGTAGAATTTAACGGCTCTTTTCTGGATTTTGATAATTAGTGGGTATCGGCCTAATTCTGCTCTGCATGCATTATTTGGTGTTCTTCATTGTACACGGAGGATATTTTTGCAGAATTCTGCATGCAGAGTCTCAATTTGGTGTTTGTCCCATTTTGTGAAGTCTTGGTTGGTGAGCAGACCTCAGACCTCACAACCATAAAGGGTAATGGGCTTTATGACTCATTCAAGTATTTTTAGGAATTTTATGTTCCTTTTGATGGCATAGAATGCCCTTCTTGCCTTGTCTCTCAGATCGTTCACAGCTTTGTGGAAGTTACCTGTGGCGCTGATGTTTAAGCCAAGGTATGTATAGTTTTTTGTGTGCTCTAGGTCAATGGTGTCTAGATGGAATTTGTATTTGTGGTCCTGGCGACTGGACCTTTTTTGGAACACCATTATTTTGGTCTTACTGGGATTTACTGTCAGGGCCCAGGTCTGGCAGAATCTGTGCATAAGATCTAGGTGCTGCTGTAGGCCCGCCTTGGTTGGTGACAGAAGCACCAGATTATTAGCAAACAGTAGACATTTGACTTCAGATTCTAGTAGGGTGAGGCCGGGTGCTGTAGACTTTTCTAGTGCCCGCGCCAATTAGTTGATATATATGTTGAAGAGGGTGGGGCTTAAGCTGCATCCCTGTCTCACCGCACTGCCCTGTGTGAAGAAATGTGTGTGTTTTTTGCCAATTTTAACCGCACACTTGTTGTTTGTGTACATGGATTTTATAATGTCGTATGTTTTACCCCCAACACCACTTTCCATCAGTTTGTATAGCAGACCCTCATGCCAGATTGAGTCGATGGCTTTTTTGAAATCAACAAAGCATGAGAAGACTTTGCCTTTGTTTTGGTTAGTTTAGTTGTCAATTAGGGTGTGCAGGGTGAATACATGGTCTGTTGTACGGTAATTTGGTAAAAAGCCAATTTGACATTTGCTCAGTACATCGTTTTCATTGAGGAAATATACGAGTCTGCTGTTAATGATAATGCAGAGGATTTTCCCAAGGTTGCTGTTGACGCATATCCCGGTAGTTATTGGAGTCAAATTTGTCTCCCAGAGCTAAGGAGGATTTTAAAGAGTTTTAGTATAGCCAATTGGAATTTGTTGTCTGTATATTTGATCATTTCATTGAGGATACCATCAACACCACAGGCCTTTTTGGGTTGGAGGGTTTTTATTTTGTCCTGTTGCTCATTCAATGTAATTGGAGAATCCAGTGGGTTCTGGTAGTCTTTAATAGTTGATTCTAAGATTTGTATTTGATCATGTGTTTGTTTTTGCTGTTTATTCTTTGTTATAGAGCCAAAAAGATTGGAGAAGTGGTTAACCCATACATCTCCATTTTGGATAGATAATTCTTTGTGTTGTTGTTTGTTTAGTGTTTTCCAATTTTCCCAAAAGTGGTTAGTCTGTCTTTCTCTCTCCCTTCTCTTTCTCTCTTTATCTCTCTCTCTCTCTGTCTTTCTCTCTGTCTTTCTCTTTCTCTGTCTCTCTTTTACCCTGTCTTTCTCTCTCTCTCTCTCTCTGTCTCTCTCTCTCTCTCTCTCTCTCTCTCTCTCTCTCTCTCTCTCTCTCTCTCTCTCTCTCTCTCTCTCTCTCTCTCTCTCTCTCTCTCTCTCTCTCTCTCTCTCTCTCTCTCTTTCACTCTCTCTAGGTGTACGTGTTGAGGCCAGCTGGTGTGGATGTCCTGGCCCAGAGAGGTGACTGTAGTGTGGGAGAGACCATCACCCTTCCCCTGGCTGTCTGGGGGGTCCAAGAGGAGGAGACCCAGGACCCTCCCCAGGGAAGCTCTGGCCCCCAGACCCTGCTGGAGGTGACAGACTGCTCTCTCATCAACCTCCACGTCACCACGTCACCACAGGGGGTATTCACCCCTCTACCAGGTACGCACACACACACACAGTGTGGCTCTGCTCTCTATGTGCGTAGCTAAGGTAAGCTGTGAAAGCAGAAATACTGTCACATACACTGTCACATAACACACACACACACCAGCACGCATGCATGCACACACACTCTTGTAAACACACACACAGTTTACAACACCCTGTATATTAGCCAATCAATATCACTCTTCCTGTGATTAAGTGTGAATGTTTTAATTATTGAGATGGAATCTCAGTGCTCTTAACGGTGTGCTGATGTGGGTCAGGTCCTCTCTCTCCTTATTGAGTAGAGGACCTGGAGGAGTGGACACCTGATTCACTGCAGGCCAGAGAGACATACAGAAAGACACACAGACAGAGAGAGAGACACACAGAGCGAGAGGGACAGAGACCAAGACAGACAGAGTGCGAGACAGACAGAGTGCGAGACAGACAGAGTGCGAGACAGACAGAGTGCGAGACAGACAGAGTGCGAGACAGACAGAGTGCGAGACAGACAGAGTGCGAGACAGACAGAGTGCGAGACAGACAGAGTGCGAGACAGACAGAGTGCGAGACAGACAGAGTGCGAGACAGACAGAGTGCGAGACAGACAGAGTGCGAGACAGACAGAGTGCGAGACAGACAGAGTGCGAGACAGACAGAGTGCGAGACAGACAGAGTGCGAGACAGACAGAGTGCGAGACAGACAGAGTGCGAGACAGACAGAGTGCGAGACAGACAGAGTGCGAGACAGACAGAGTGCGAGACAGACAGAGTGTGAGAGACAGACAGAGTGAGAGAGACAGTCAGACTGAGAGAGACAGTCAGACTGAGAGAGACAGTCAGACTGAGAGAGACAGTCAGACTGAGAGAGACAGTCAGACTGAGAGAGACAGTCAGACTGAGAGAGACAGTCAGACTGAGAGACGGTGTATAATGGAATAATCTCCACTCCTGCTACTAACTCTAAAATGCAGTTCACTAGTTTCCAATTCAAATACGTGTGTGTGTGTGTGTGTGTGTGTGTGTGTGTGTGTGTGTGTGTGTGTGTGTGTGTGTGTGTGTGTGTGTGTGTGTGTGTGTGTGTGTGTGTGTGTGTGTGTGTGTGTGTGTGTGTGTGTGTGTGTGTAGGTTCTGTGGGTCCAGGCTCAGGGTTCTGTGGAGGACTTCAGCTGGAAGCAGTGGGACCAGGCCACACCCTCATCACTATCACCGTGGAAATGGAACACTACAACATCACTTCCATGGCAACGCTGGCCGCCCACAGTCCCCTCAAGGTGCCCACAGAGACTGAGAGAGAGAGAGAGAGAGACTGGGGGGGTTTAATTGACTTATTTTCCCCAGGTTGGAGGAGAGTGGCTTCTAATGATGCCATTGGAGGGTTGAGCACCACACTGCTCCCATCTGGATACACTCTGACACATGTACTTCTAGTTCCTGATAGGCTTAGGCAGTATCCATTTTTCCATACCTTCATACCATCCTTTTACCATCCCAGAGTTTACGGTATTAACGATGCGCGGGGTGGGTGGGGGGGGTACTGTATGGCCTTCCTTGCGCTTACAATGCACCTCTGCCGGTTCATGTGTTGCGCTTACAATGCTACCTGTCTTATGTCAGTGCCACTACCTTCTCTAGGCCTACTTGTTATTGACATTAGGGTTTTTATGTTCTCGTCAACACAATGCAACACAGCAATCTCACCTCAGTGAGGCACATTCATTCTATTCTAATTATTCAGTTATAGGGCTCACTTTCCCATCAACTACAACCATGCCTGTTGCTTGTAGCCTACCATTTAAGCCGGGTGGACACTGCACAACTTTTAAAATCCAGGCCTCATTTTGTATCACATTCCAATGATAATACTGCCATTGACAAAAAAAATAAAAAATAATCCCCCCAGTGAAAGTTGCGCACCTGCCCCACATATACAATTATCTGTAAGGTCCCTCAATCGAGTAGTGAATTTGAAGCACAGATTCAACCACAAAGACCAGAGAAGTTTTCCAATGCCTTGCAAAGAAGCACACCGATTTGGTAAAAAAAAAAAAGCAGACCCTGAATATCCCTTTGCGCATTGGTGAAGCTGTTACTTAGGTTTTGGATGGTGTATCAATAAACCCAGTCACTACAAAGATACAGGCATCCTTCCTAACTCAGTTGCCGAAGACGAAGGAAACTGCTCAGGGATTTCACTATGAGGCCAATGGTGACTTTAAAACAGTTAGAGTTTAATAGCTGTGATAGGAGAAAACTGAGGATGGACCAACAACATTGTAGTTACTCCAACATACTAACCTAAATGACAGTGAGGAAGTCTGTACAGATTTTTATTTATTTTCCAAAACATGCATCCTGTTTGCATTAAAGTAAAACTGCAAAGAAATGTGGTAAAGTAATTAACTTTATGTCCTGAATACAATGCGTTATGTTTTGGGCAAATCCAACACAACACATCACCACTCTTCATATGGCCTTCCTTGCATGGTGGTGGCTGCATCATGTTATGGGTATGCTTGTCATCGGCAAGGACTATGGAGTTTTTTATGATACATATGAATGGAATAGAGCTAAGCACAGGTAAAATTGTAGAGGAACACCTGGTTCTGTCAGCTTTCCAACAGACACTGGGAGACAGTCAGCAAGACAATTACCTTAAACAAGGCCACTGGAGTTGCTTGAATGTTCCTGAGTGGCCTAGTTACAGTTTTGACTTAAAAATGGCTGTCTAGCAATGATCAACAACCAACTTGGCAGAGCTTGAAGAATTTTTAAAATAATAATGTTGTACAATCCAGATGTGCAAAGCTCTTAGAGACTTACCCAGAAAGACTCACAGCTGCCAAAGGTCGTTCTAACATGTATTGATTCAGGAAGTTGAATACTTTACAGTATGTAAGTAGTTTTTTATTTTTCATATTTTTTGTTTTACAAATATTATAATTTTATCTTCCACCTTGACATTACAGAATATTTTGTGTAGATCGTTGACAATTCAATAATTGTAATCCCACTTTATAACACAAAATAATGTGGAAAAAGTCAAACGGTGTGAATAGTGAAAGCACTGTACATCTCTATTCATACAGTCTACCAGGTTTCTCTGTCTGTCATCTCTATAAATGTTACTCCTTGTCCCTCTGCTCATCCCTCTCTTCCCCCTCTCTCTCCAGGCCCTGGTTTCAGAGGTGGTCTTGTCTTTGGGTGCGTCTTGCCTTGTTGTCTTCGAGGGGGGGCCACAGCCCTGGCCCCTGGTCCCTGCACGTTTCCATGGCGATGCCCAGGCTGAGGGAGAGGGGCTGAGCGTGGAGGCTCTCAGCCTATCAGAGCCCAGGAGAGCCCAGCAGCACACCTACAGGGTCACCTGCCACGCCCTGGGGGAACAGGTGGGGGGGGGCGGTGGTGTGTGATTAAGATTGGGAGACAGGAGTGTGTGTTTTCAGATGGAGGAAGGGAGGGAGGGAGGGACAGGTGTCTGTGTTTCAGATGGAGGAAGGGAGGGAGGGACAGGTGTGTGTGTTTCAGATGGAGGAAGGGAGGGAGGGACAGGTGTGTGTGTTTCAGATGGAGGAAGGGAGGGAGGGAGGGACAGGTGTGTGTGTTTCAGATGGAGGAAGGGAGGGAGGGAGGGACAGGTGTGTGTTTTCAGATGGAGGAAGAGAGGGAGGGACAGGTGTGTGTGTTTAAGATTGGGAGACAGGAGTGTGTGTTTTCAGATGGAGGGAGGGAGGGAGGGAGGGAGGAGGGACAGGTGTGTGTGTTTCAGATGGAGGGAGGGAGGGACAGGTGTGTGTGTTTTAGATGGAGGGAGGGAGGGACAGGTGTGTGTGTTTCAGATGGAGGGAGGGAGGGACAGGTGTGTGTTTCAGATGGAGGGAGGGAGGGACAGGTGTGTGTGTTTTCAGATGGAGGGAGGGAGGACAGGAGTGTGTTTTCAGATGGAGGGAGGGACAGGTGAGTGTGTTTTCAGATGGAGGGAGGGAGGGAGGGAGGGACAGGTGTGTGTGTTTCAGATGGAGGGAGGGAGGGACAGGTGTGTGTGTTTCAGATGGAGGGAGGGAGGGACAGGTGTGTGTTTCAGATGGAGGGAGGGAGGGACAGGTGTGTGTGTTTTCAGATGGAGGGAGGGAGGGAGGGGACAGGAGTGTGTTTTCAGATGGAGGGAGGGACAGGTGAGTGTGTTTTCAGATGGAGGGAGGGAGGGAGGGACAGGAGTATGTGTTTTTAGATGGAGGGAGGGATAGGTGTGTGTGTTTCAGATGGAAGGAGGGAGGGAGGGAGGGACAGGTGTGTGTGTTTTGGAGGGAGGGAGGGACAGGTGTGTATGTTTTCAGATGGAGGGAGGGAGGGAGGGACAGGTATGTGTGTTTCAGATGGAGGAAGGGAGGGAGGGACAGGTGTGTGTGTTTCAGATGGAGGAAGGGACAGGTGAGTGTGTTTTCAGATGGAGGGAGGGACAGGAGTGTGTGTTTTTAGATGAAGGGAGGGAGGGACAGGGGTGTGTGTTTTCAAATGGAGGGAGGGAGGGACAGATGTGTGTGTTTCAGATGGAGGGAGGGAGGGACAGGAGTGTGTGTTTTCAGATGGAGGGAGGGAGGGACAGATGTATGTGTTTCAGATGGAGGAACGGAGGGAGGGAGGGAGGGACAGGTGTGTGTGTTTTCAGATGGAGGAAGGGAGGGAGGGACAGGTGTGTGTATGTGTTCAGATGGAGGAAGGGAGGGAGGGAGGGAGGGACAGGTGTGTGTGTGTGTTCAGATGGAGGGAGGGACAGGTGTGTGTTCAGATGGAGGAAGGGAGGGAGGGAGGGACAGGTGTGGGTGTTTTCAGATGGAGGAAGGGAGGGAGGGACAGGGGGTGTTTCAGATGAAGGAAGGAAGGAAGGGAGGGAGGGGAGGGAGGAGGGAGGGAGGGACAGGTGTGTGTGTTTTCAGATGGAGGGAGGGAGGGAGGGACAGGGGTGTGTGATTAAGATTGGGAGACAGGAGTGTGTGTTTTCAGATGGAGGGAGGGAGGGAGGGAGGGAGGGACAGGTGTGTGTTTTCAGATGGAGGGAGGGACAGGAGTGTGTGTTTTTAGATGGAGGGAGGGATAGGTGTGTGTGTTTCAGATGGAAGGAGGGAGGGAGGGACAGGAGTGTGTTTTCAGATGGAGGGAGGGACAGGTGTATGTGTTTCAGATGGAGGGAGGGAGGGAGGGAGGGACAGGTGTATGTGTTTCAAATGGAGGAACGGAGGGAGGGAGGGACAGGTGTGTGTGTTTTCAGATGGAGGAAGGGAGGGAGGGACAGGTGTGTGTGTTTTCAGATGGAGGGCGGGACAGGTGTGTGTGTTTTCAGATGGTGGGAAGGGAGGGAGGGAGGGACAGGTGTGTGTGTTTTCAGATGGAGGGAGGGAGGGACAGGTGTGTGTGTTTTCAGATGGAGGGAGGGAGGGACAGGTGTGTGTGTTTTTTCATATGGAGGACAGGAGGGAGGGAGGGACAGGTGTGTGTGTTCAGATGGAGGGAGGGACAGGTGTGTGTGTGTTCAGATGGAGGAAGGGAGGGAGGGACAGGTGTGTGTGTTTTCAGATGGAGGAAGGGAGAGAGGGAGGGACAGGTGTGTGTGTGTTCAGATGGAGGAAGGGAGGGAGGGACAGGTATGTGTGTTTCAGATGGAGGAAGGGAGGGAGGGAGGGACAGGAGTGTGTGTTTTCAGATGGAGGGAGGGACAGGTGTGTGTGTTTCAGATGGATGGAGGGAGGGACAGGAGTGTGTGTTTTCAGATGGAGGAAGGGAGGGAGGGACAGGTGTGTGTGTGTTTTCAGATGGAGGGAGGGAGGGACAGTTGTGTGTTTTCAGATGGAGGGAGGGACAGTTGTGTGTTTTCAGATGGAGGGAGGGACAGTTGTGTGTTTTCAGATGGAGGGAGGGACAGGTGTGTGTGTTTTCAGATGGAGGGAGGAAGGGAGGGAGGGAGGGACAGGTGTGTGTGTTTCAGATGGAGGAAGGGAGGGAGGGAGGGACAGGTGTATGTGTTTCAGATGGAGGAACGGAGGGAGGGACAGGTGTGTGTGTTTTCAGATGGAGGAAGGGAGGGAGGGACAGGAGTGTGTGTTTTCACATGGAGGAAGGGAGGGAGGGACAGGTGTGTGTGTTTTCAGATGGAGGAAGGGAGGGAGGGAGGGACAGGAGTGTGTGTTTTCAGATGGAGGGAGGGACAGGTGTGTGTGTTTCAGATGGAGGGAGGGAGGGACAGGAGTGTGTTTTCAGATGGAGGGAGGGACAGGTGTGTGTGTTTCAGATGGAGGGAGGGAGGGACAGGAGTGTGTGTTTTCAGATGGAGGTAGGGAGGGAGGGACAGGTGTGTGTGTGTTTTCAGATGGAGGGAGGGAGGGAGGGAGGGACAGGTATGTGTGTTTTCAGATGGAGGGAGGGAGGGACAGTTGTGTGTTTTCAGATGGAGGGAGGGACAGGTGTGTGTGTGTGTTCAGATGGAGGGAGGGACAGGTGTGTGTTTTCAGATGGAGGAAGGAAGGGAGGGAGGGACAGGTGTGTGTGTTTCAGATGGAGGAAGGGAGGGAGGGACAGGTATGTGTGTTTCAGATGGAGGAAGGAAGGGAGGGAGGGACAGGTGTATGTGTTTCAGATGGAGGAACGGAGGGAGGGAGGGACAGGTGTGTGTTTTTTCAGATGGAGGAAGGGAGGGAGGGACAGGTGTGTGTGTTTTCAGATGGAGGATAGGAGGGAGGGAGGGACAGGTGGGTGTGTATGTTTTCAGATGGAGGAAGGGAGGGAGGGACAGGTGTGTGTGTGTGTTCAGATGGAGGAAGGGAGGGAGGGACAGGTGTGTGTGTTTCAGATGGAGGAAGGGAGGGAGGGAGGGACAGGTGTATGTGTTTCAGATGGAGGAACGGAGGGAGGGAGGGAGGGACAGGTGTGTGTGTTTTCAGATGGAGGGAGGGACAGGTGTGTGTGTTTCAGATGGAGGAAGGGAGGGAGGGAGGGACAGTTGTGTGTTTTCAGATGGAGGAAGGAAGGGAGGGAGGGAGGGAGGGACAGGTGTGTGTGTGTTTTCAGATGGAGGGAGAGAGGGACAGGTGTGTGTGTTTTCAGATGGAGGGAGGGAGGGACAGGTGTGTGTGTTTTCAGATGGAGGACAGGGGGAGGGAGGGACAGGTGTATGTTTGTGTGTCCAGATGGAGGAAGGGAGGGACAGGTGTGTGTGTGTATTCAGATGGAGGGAGGGACAAGTGTGTGTGTTTAAGATGGAGGAAGGGAGGGAGGGAGGGACAGGTATGTGTGTTCAGATGGAGGGAGGGAGGGAGGGAGGGATGGAGGGTCAGGTGTGTGTGTTTTCAGATGGAGGAAGGGAGGGAGGGAGGGACAGGTATGTGTGTTTTCAGATGGAGGGAGGGAGGGACAGTTGTGTGTTTTCAGATGGAGGGAGGGAGGGACAGTTGTGTGTTTTCAGATGGAGGAAGGAAGGGAGGGAGGGAGGGACAGGAGTGTGTGTTTTTAGATGGAGGGAGGGAGGGACAGGAGTGTGTGTTTTTAGATGGAGGGAGGGAGGGACAGGAGTGTGTGTTTTTAGATGGAGGGAGGGATAGGTGTGTGTGTTTCAGATGGAGGGAGGGAGCGAGGGACAGGTGTGTGTGTTTCAGATGGATGGAGGGAGGGACAGGTGTGTGTGTTTTCAGATGGAGGGAGGGAGGGAGGGACAGGTGTGTGTGTTTCAGATGGAGGAAGGGAGGGAGGGACAGGGGTGTGTGTTTAAGATTGGGAGACAGGAGTGTGTGTTTTCAGATGGAGGGAGGGAGGGAGGGACAGGTGTGTGTGTTTTCAGATGGAGGGAGGGTGGGAGGGACAGGTGTGTGTGTTTTCAGATGGATGGAGGGAGGGAGGGGGAGGGACAGGAGTGTGTGTTTTTAGATGGAGGAAGGGAGGGAGGGACAGGAGTGTGTGTTTTCAGATGGAGGGAGGGAGGGAGGGACAGGAGTGTGTTTTTAGATGGAGGGAGGGAGGGAGGGAGGGACAGGAGTGTGTGTTTTCAGATGGAGGAAGGGAGGGAGGGACAGGAGTGTGTGTTTTCAGATGGATGAAGGGAGGGAGGGACAGGAGTGTGTGTTTTCAGATGGAGGGAGGGAGGGAGGGACAGGAGTGTGTGTTTTTAGATGGAGGGAGGGATAGGTGTGTGTGTTTCAGATGGAGGGAGGGAGCGAGGGACAGGTGTGTGTGTTTCAGATGGAGGGAGGGAGGGACAGGTGTGTGTGTTTTCAGATGGAGGGAGGGAGGGACAGGTATATGTGTTTCAGATGGAGGAAGGGAGGGAGGGAGGGAGGGACAGGTATGTGTGTTTCAGATGGAGGAAGGGAGGGACAGGAGTGTGTGTTTTCAGATGGAGGGAGGGAGGGAGGGAGGGAGGGACAGGTGTGTGTGTGTTTCAGATGGAGGAAGGGAGGGAGGGACAGGAGTGTGTGTTTTCAGATGGAGGGAGGGAGGGAGGGACAGGTGTATGTGTTTCAGATGGAGGAACGGAGGGAGGGAGGGAGGGAGGGACAGGTGTGTGTGTTTTTAGATGGAGGGAAGGAGGGAGGGAGGGACAGGTGTGTGTGTTTCAGATGGAGGGAGGGTCAGGTGTGTGTGTTTTCAAATGGAGGGAGGGAGGGAGGGACAGGAGTGTGTGTTTTCCGATGGAGGGAGGGACAGGAGTGTGTGTTTTCAGATGGAGGGAGGGAGGGAGGGACAGGAGTGTGTTTTTAGATGGAGGGAGGGAGGGAGGGAGGGAGGGAGGGAGGGAGGGACAGGAGTGTGTGTTTTCAGATGGAGGAAGGGACGGAGGGACAGGAGTGTGTGTTTTCAGATGGAGGAAGGGAGGGAGGGACAGAAGTGTGTGTTTTCAGATGGAGGGAGGGAGGGACAGGAGTGTGTGTTTTTAGATGGAGGGAGGGATAGGTGTGTGTGTTTCAGATGGAGGGAGGGAGCGAGGGACAGGTGTGTGTGTTTCAGATGGAGGGAGGGAGGGACAGGTGTGTGTGTTTCAGATGGAGGGAGGGAGGGACAGGTGTATGTGTTTCAGATGGAGGGAGGGAGGGACAGGTGTGTGTGTTTCAGATGGAGGGAGAGAGGGACAGGTGTGTGTGTTTTCAGATGGAGGGAGGGAGGGACAGGTGTGTGTGTTTTCAGATGGAGGGAGAGAGGGACAGGTGTGTGTGTTTTCAGATGGAGGGAGGGAGGGACAGGTGTGTGTGTTTTCAGATGGAGGACAGGAGGGAGGGAGGGACAGGTGTGTGTGTTTTCAGATGGAGGAAGGGATGGAGGGAGGGACAGTTGTGTGTTTTCAGATGGAGGAAGGAAGGGAGGGAGGGAGGGACAGGTGTGTGTTTTCAGATGGAGGGAGGGACAGGTGTGTGTGTTTTCAGATGGAGGGGGGGACAGGTGTGTGTTTTTAGATGGAGGAAGGGAGGGATGGAGGGACAGGTGTGTGTGTTTTCAGATGGAGGGAGGAACAGGTGTGTGTGTTTTCAGATGGAGGGAGGGTGGGAGGGACAGGTGTGTGTGTTTTCAGATGGATGGAGGGAGGGAGGGTGTGAGGGACAGGAGTGTGTGTTTTTAGATGGAGGAAGGGAGGGAGGGACAGGTGTGTGTGTTTCAGATGGAGGGAGGGTCAGGTGTGTGTGTTTTCAAATGGAGGGAGGGAGGGACAGGAGTGTGTGCTTTCAGTTGGAGGAAGGGAGGGAGGGACAGGAGTGTGTATTTTCAGATGGAGGAAGTGAGGGAGGGACAGGAGTGTGTGTTTTTAGATGGAGGAAGGGAGGGAGGGACAGGAGTGTGTGTTTTTAGATGGAGGGAGGGATAGGTGTGTGTGTTTCAGATGGAGGGAGGGAGCGAGGGACAGGTGTGTGTGTTTCAGATGGAGGGAGGGAGGGACAGGTGTGTGTTTTCAGATGGAGGGAGGGAGGGACAGGAGTGTGTGTTTTCAGATGGAGGAAGGGAGGGAGGGAGGGACAGGAGTGTGTTTCAGATGGAGGAAGGGAGGGAGGGACAGGTGTGTGTGTTTTCAGATGGAGGGAGGGAGGGACACGTTTGTGTGTGTTTTCAGACGGAGGGAGGGAGGGAGGGACAGGTGTGTGTGTTTCAGAGGGGGAGACAGAAGTGTGTGTGTTTAGATGGAGGGAGGGAGGGACAAGTGTGTGTGTTTTCAAGTGGAGGGAGGGAGGGACAGGTGTGTGTGTTTTCAGATGGAGGAAGGGAGGGAGGGACAGGTGTGTGTGTTTTCAGATGGAGGGAGGGAGGGACACGTTTGTGTGTGTTTTCAGACGGAGGGAGGGAGGGACAGGTGTGTGTGTGTTCAGATGGAGGAAGGGAGGGAGGGAGGGACTGGTGTGTGTGTGTGTTTTCAGATGAAGGAAGGGAGGGAGGGATTGAGGGAAGGACAGGGGTGTGTGTGTGTTTTCAGATGGAGGAAGGGAGGGAGGGAGGGACTGGTGTGTGTGTGTGTTTTCAGATGGAGGGAGGGAGGGAGGGACAGACAGGGGTGTGTTTTCAGATGGAGGAAGGAAGGGAGGGAGGGACAGGTGTGTGTGTTTCAGATGGAGGAAGGGAGGGAGGGAGGGACAGGTGTGTGTGTTTCAGATGGAGGAAGGGAGGGACAGGAGTGTGTGTTTTCAGATGGAGGGAGGGAGGGAGGGACAGGTGTGTGTGTTTCAGATGGAGGAAGGGAGGGAGGGAGGGACAGGAGTGTGTGTTTTGAGATGGAGGGAGGGAGGGAGGGACAGGTGTATGTGTTTCAGATGGAGGAACGGAGGGAGGGACAGGGGTGTGTGTTTCAGAGGGGGAGACAGAAGTGTGTGTTTTTAGATGGAGGGAGGGAGGGAGGGACAAGTGTGTGTGTGTGTGTGTTTTCAGACGGAGGGAGGGAGGGACAGGTGTGTGTGTGTTTTCAGATGGAGGACGGGAGGGAGGGAGGGACAGGTGTGTGTGTGTGTTCAGATGGAGGAAGGGAGGGAGGGAGGGAGGGAGGGACAGGTGTGTGTGTGTTCAGATGGAGGAAGGGAGGGAGGGATGGAGGGACTGGTGTGTGTGTGTGTTCAGATGGAGGAAGGGACAGGTGTGTGTGTGTTCAGATGGAGGAAGGGAGGGAGGGACAGGTGTGTGTGTTTTCAGATGGAAGAAGGGAGGGAGGGAGGGACTGGTGTGTGTGTGTGTTCAGATGGAGGAAGGGAGGGAGGGACAGGTGTGTGTGTGTGTGTTTTCAGACGGAGGGAGGGAGGGACAGGTGTGTGTGTGTTTTCAGTTGGAGGACGGGAGGGAGGGAGGGACAGGTGTGTGTGTGTGTTCAGATGGAGGAAGGGAGGGAGGGACAGGTGTGTGTGTGTTCAGATGGAGGAAGGGAGGGAGGGATGGAGGGACTGGTGTGTGTGTGTGTTCAGAGGGAGGGAGGGACAGGTCAGATGGAGGAAGGGAGGGACAGGTGTGTGTGTTTCAGATGGAAGAAGGGAGGGAGGGAGGGACTGGTGTGTGTGTGTGTTCAGATGGAGGAAGGGAGGGAGGGACAGGTGTGTGTGCTTTCAGATGGAGGAAGGGAGGGAGGGAGGGACTGGTGTGTGTGTGTGTGTGTTCAGATGGAGGAAGGGAGGGAGGGACAGGTGTGTGTGCTTTCAGATGGAGGAAGGGAGGGAGGGACAGGTGTGTGTGCTTTCAGATGGAGGAAGGGAGGGAGGGAGGGACAGGTGTGTGTGCTTTCAGATGGAGGAAGGGAGGGAGGGACAGGTGTGTGTGTTTTCAGATGAAGGAAGGGAGGGAGGGATTGAGGGAAGGACAGGGGTGTGTTTTCTGATGGAGGATTGGAGGGAGGGAGGGACAGGGGTGTGTTTTTAGATGGAGGAAGGGAGGGAGGGACAGACAGGGGTGTGTGTTTTCAGAGGGAGGAAGGAAGGGAGGGAGGGACAGGTGTGTGTGTTTTCAGATGGAGAGAGGGACAGGTGTGTGTGTTTTCAGATGGAGGGATTGAGGGAGGGAGGGAGGGAGGGACAGGGGTGTGTGTTTCAGATGAAGGGAGGGAGGGACAGGGGTGTGTGTTTTCAGATGGAGGAAGGAAGGGAGGGAGGGGGACAGGTGTGTGTTTTCAGATGAAGGAAGGAAGGAAGGAAGGAAGGAAGGAAGGAAGGAAGGAAGGAAGGAAGGAAGGAAGGAAGGAAGGAAGGAAGGAAGGAAGGGAGGAAGGGAGGGAGGGAGGGACAGGTGTGTGTGTTTTCAGATGGAGGAAGGGAGGGAGGGAGGGAGGGACAGGGTCTGTTTTAGTGTGATGTCTTTAGCTAATTGACAATACATGGACTTTATAGAGTTTATTGACTTATTGACACCAATTTCTCAGATAAAAAAAGAAGACAATATTCCATTTAAATGTAAGTATTTGCCTCTGAATCAACTGTGTGTGTTTTTAGATGGATGGAGGGAGGGAGGGAGCGACAAGTGTGAGTGTTTTCAAGTGGAGGGAGGGAGGGGGGGACAGGTGTGTGTGTGTTTTTTCAGACGGAGGGAGGGAGGGACAGGTGTGTGTGTGTTTTCAGATGGAGGACGGGAGGGAGGGAGGGACAGGTGTGTGTGTGTGTTCAGATGGAGGAAGGGAGGGAGGGACAGGTGTGTGTGTGTGTGTGTTCAGATGGAGGAAGGGAGGGAGGGAGGGACTGGTGTGTGTGTGTGTTCAGATGGAGGGAGGGACAGGTGTGTGTGTGTTCAGATGGAGGAAGGGAGGGAGGGACAGGTGTGTGTGTTTCAGATGGAGGAAGGGAGGGAGGGACAGGTGTGTGTGCTTTCAGATGGAGGAAGGGAGGGAGGGAGAGACAGGTGTGTGTGTGTTTTCAGATGAAGGAAGGGAGGGAGGGATTGAGGGAAGGACAGGGGTGTGTTTTCTGATGGAGGATTGGAGGGAGGGAGGGACAGGGGTGTGTTTTTAGATGGAGGAAGGGAGGGAGGGACAGACAGGGGTGTGTGTTTTCAGAGGGGGGGGAGGGAGGGAGGGAGGGAGGGAGGGAGGGAGGGGGAGGGAGGGAGGGAGGGAGGGAGGGAGGGAGGGAGGGGGAGGGAGGGACAGACAGACAGACAGACAGACAGACAGACAGACAGACAGACAGGGGTGTGTGTTTTCAGATGGAGGAAGGAAGGGAGGGAGGGACAGGTGTGTGTGTTTTCAGATGGAGGGAGGGAGGGACAGGTGTGTGTGTTTTCAGATGGAGGAAGGGAGGGAGGGACAGGTGTGTGTGTATTCAGATGGAGGAAGGGAGGGAGGGACAGGTGTGTGTTTTCAGATGGAGGGATTGAGGGAGGGAGGGACAGGGGTGTGTGTTTCAGATGAAGGGAGGGAGGAAAGGAAGGGAGGGAGAGAGGGAGGGAGGGACAGGGGTTTGTGTTTCAGATGAAGGGAAGGAGGGACAGGGTCTGTTTTAGTGTGATGTCTTTAGCTAATTGACAATACATGGACTTTATAGAGTTTATTAATATATAATAATAATATATGCCATTTAGCGGACGCTTTTATCCAAAGCGACTTAGTCATGTGTGCATACATTCTACGTATGGGTGGTCCCGGGAATCGAACCCACTACCCTGGCGTTACAAGCGCCATGCTCTACCAACTGAGCTACAGAAGGACCATTGAAGCTGACACCAATTTCTCAGATAAAAAAAGAAGACAATATTCCATTTAAATGTAAGTATTTGCCTCTCTGAATCAACTGTGTGTGTCTTTGTGTGTGTAGTGGCTGGTGTTCAGCAGTGGGAACTCCCCAGGTCCTCTGAACCAGGATCCCTCAGTAGAGCGGAGCAGAGTGAGAGTAGACTGCAGCGCCCCGGGTTCTCTCTCTCTCTCCCTCCTCCCCTCCTTTCCTCCCTCCATCCCTCCATCCTCCCTGTCCCACCCGTGCCCTGAGCCCCACTATCCTGCCAGTCTGGTGAGTGTTTCTCTATCGCTCATTGTCTCTTCACCTCCCCTTTCCCCACCTCGGTCTCTCTCTCTCTCTCTGTCTCTCTCTGTCTCTCTCTGTCTCTCTCGGTCTCTGTCTCTCTCGGTCTCTGTCTCTCTCGGTCTCTCTCTGTCTCTCTGTCTCTTTCGGTCTTTCTCTGTCTCTCTCTGTCTCTTTCGGTCTCTCTCGGTCTCTCTCTGTCTCTCTCTCTCTGTCTCTCTCTCTGTCTCTCTCTGTCTCTCTCGGTCTCTCTCTGTCTCTCTCTATCTCTCTCGGTCTCTCCCTATCTCTGTCTCTATCTCTCTCGGTCTCTCGGTCTCTGTCTCTCTCGGTCTCTCTCGGTCTTTGTCTCTCTCAGTCTCTCTCGGTCTCTCTCTGTCTCTCTCGGTCTCTCACTTTTTCATATTTCCTTGTTTTTTTCTCTCTCTCTGCCCTCATTAACCTCTCCTAGTTTATCTCTGTTTCCCTCTATCACACACAGACACATGCCTCGCTCCCTTCCTCCCTTCCTCTCTCCTCCCTCCTTCTCACTCCTATTACTTGTGCCTGAGAAAAGTGATGGTGGTCTCCATAGCAACTCCTGTATCTGTCTTCACAACAACGTTTGTGTGAAAGGGGGGTTTTTCACCAAGGAAAATGACATTGGAGCACACACACACACACACACACACACACACACACACACACACACACACACACACACACACACACACACAGAAAACCTGTTGACTGCAATCAGGGCCTCTTTCACACAAATTTCCTGTGAAAATTGCAGAAGAGAATGTGTGACTGATTTGACTGAACAATCATCCTTGGGTTTAAGAGGCTGCTTTCAGAGGCAAATTTCCTGTGAAAAAATTGCAGATGAGAATGTGTGACTGATTTGAAATAGAACTTTATGTTTGAAGCCTAAATGATATCCTTTCTGTTTATCCATTTGTAATGTCTTTATTGTTTAAACTTCTGAGGCTGTTAATTTTTATTGTTTATTTCACTTTTGATATTATCTAAGCTAATTTTTTTCCATGCCAATAAAGCCCCTTGGAATTGGGAAAAGTCATGCATTAAATCTGATAGCAATTCACAGTCATTGGCAATGTGTCACACACATAACACTCACACACAGCACAGCACGTTTGTCCCACAGCACGTCCTCCACCAGTCTCAGATGCACAGACGCAGTCACACAGTACAGTCACAGTCCACAATACAACACAAACACACACACACACACACACACACACACACACACACACACACACACACACACACACACACACACACACACACACACACACACACACACAGCACACTCACACAGCACACACACTCACACAGCACACACACTCACACAGCACACACACTCACACAGCACACACACTCACACAACACTCACACAGCACACACACACACATGGCACTCAGTCCTCTCTTTGCTTATCTTAATGACCCAAACAGATGTTTCACCAAGTAGCTCAGACCAAAACGCTCTTCTAGCATATGGTGTGTCTGCCCCTCTCCCACGCTCCGTCTGCCTCTCTCCCACTCTCCGCCTGCCTCTCTCCCACTCTCCGCCTGCCTCTCTCCCACTCTCCGCCTGCCTCTCTCCCACTCTCCGCCTGCCTCTCTCCCACTCCCCGCCTGCCTCTCTCCCACTCTCCGTCTGCATCTCTCCCACCCTCCGCATGCCTCTCTCCCACCCTCCGCCTGCCTCTCTCCCACCCTCCGCCTGCCTCTCTCCCACCCTCCGCATGCCTCTCTCCCACTCTCCGCCTGCCTCTCTCCCACCCTCCGCCTGCCTCTCTCCCACCCTCCGCCTGCCTCTCTCCCACTCTCTGTCTGCATCTCTCCCACCCTCCGCATGCCTCTCTCCCACCCTCCGCATGCCTCTCTCCCACTCTCTGTCTGCATCTCTCCCACTCTCTGTCTGCATCTCTCCTTATCTAACAACACTTTACCCATCACTCTGTTCATGTTTGCATTGTGTCTATGTTTACTTTTAGGATGTAAATGGAATTTGTTTGGGCCAGTCATATTATATGAAACCTCGTCCTCGTAACGTCTTCCCGTCTCCTCATATCTCCCTCCCTCCCCTCCCTCTCTCTCTCTCTCTCTCTCTCTCTCTCTCTCTCTCTCTCTCTCTGTCTCTGTCTCTGTCTCTCCCCAGTTGTCTGTGTCCAGTAGCAGGGATGCTGTGCTGCAGTTAGCAGTGTTTGACCACCGGGGGGTGCAGTTTGACAACTTCAGCTCGTGCTCAGTGAACTGGCTGACCTCTAACTACTCCCTGCTGTCCTTGCCCTCACACACACACATGGGCCTGGCAGACACACACACACCCAGCGGCCACAGCAAACTGCACGGTCAGGGTTTTCATTACTCGTTCAGCCTAGTGGAGATCCAGGCACAATAGAGATTGTATGTTTTATGGTCTTTGATTAAATGGTTTGTTAAAGGGATGCTTGTTACCACACAAGTACCAGTTATCGGGGATGGTGTTGAGGGGATTTCAATAGAATCAGAGAGGCCGTGTTGTCGGGCCCCTAACATTTTCAGAAGTGGATGCTGATAGGCGGTATGTGTACATGCAGAGTTCTGATTGGTTGTCTCTGTGTTGCAGGTCGTCAGGTGCTCCGCGCCCACGATCTAACAGGGACAGTCACCATCACTGTGGCCCTCACACCTGCACAGGTAATTGTGTGTGTGTGTGTGTGTGTGTGTGTGTGTGTGTGTGTGTGTGTGTGTGTGTGTGTGTGTGTGTGTGTGTGTGTGTGTGTGTGTGTGTGTGTGTGTGTGTGTGTGTGTGTGTGTGTGTGTGTGTGTGTGTGCGTGCTTGCGTGCGTGCTATAACTCTGTTTGTGTTGTATTGTAGGACTCATGGGCAACACCGCTGACTGCGTCTGTGCATCTGAGACTGGTGGAGGACGTGCTGTGGGACAAACGTGCTATAACCCTCTATAACCACCCTGACGTCACTGTGAGTGTTATAAAGCCTACTCTGACACATTGCCAATGCCACTGTGAATAAACTGCTATCAGATTTAATGCATGACTTTCCCCTCTCTCAATTCAATTCAAGGGGCTTTATTGGCATGGAAAACGTGTTAACATTGCCAACGCAAGTGAGGTAGATAATATACAAAAGTGAAATAAACAATAAAAATTAACAGTAAAAATTACACATACAGAAGTTTCAAAACAATAAAGACATTACAAATGTCATATTATATATACAGTGCCTTGCGAAAGTATTCGGCCCCCTTGAACTTTGCGACCTTTTGCCACATTTAAGGCTTCAAACATAAAGATATAAAACTGTATTTTTTTGTGAAGAATCAACAACAAGTGGGACACAATCATGAAGTGGAACGACATTTATTGGATATTTCAAACTTTTTTAACAAATCAAAAACTGAAAAATTGGGCGTGCAAAATTATTCAGCCCCTTTACTTTCAGTGCAGCAAACTCTCTCCAGAAGTTCATTGAGGATCTCTGAATGATCCAATGTTGACCTAAATGACTAATGATGATAAATACAATCCACCTGTGTGTAATCAAGTCTCCGTATAAATGGACCTGCACTGTGATAGTCTCAGAGGTCCGTTAAAAGCGCAGAGAGCATCATGAAGAACAAGGAACACACCAGGCAGGTCCGAGATACTGTTGTGAAAGAAGTTTAAAGCCTGATTTGGATACAAAAAGATTTCCCAAGCTTTAAACATCCCAAGGAGCACTGTGCAAGCGATAATATTGAAATGGAAGGAGTGTCAGACCACTGGCCGTCCCTCTAAACATTCAGCTCATACAAGGAGAAGACTGATCAGAGATGCAGCCAAGAGGCCCATGATCACTCTGGATGAACTGCAGAGATTTACAGCTGAGGTGGGAGACTCTGTCCATAGGACAACAATCAGTCGTATATTGCACAAATCTGGCCTTTATGGAAGAGTGGCAAGAAGAAAGCCATTTCTTAAAGATATCCATAAAAAGTGTGGCAAAAGGTCGCAAAGTTCAAGGGGGCCGAATACTTTCGCAAGGCACTGTGTGTATATATATATATATATATATATATATATATATATATACAGTGTTGTAACAATGTACAAATGGTTAAAGTACACAAGGGAAAATAAATAAGCATAACTATGAGTTGTATTTACAATGGTGTTTGTTCTTCACTGGTTGCCCTTTTCTCGTGGCAACAGATCTTGCTGCTGTGATGGCACACTGTGGAATTTCACCCAGTAGATATGGGAGTTTATCAAAATTGGATTTGTTTTCAAATTCTTTGTGGATCTGTGTAATCTGAGGGAAATATGTGTCTCTAATATGGTCATACATTGGGCAGGAGGTTAGGAAGTGCAGCTCAGTTTCCACCTCATTTTGTGGGCAGTGAGCACATAGCCTGTCTTCTCTTGAGAGCCATGTCTGCCTACGACGGCCTTTCTCAATAGCAAGGCTATGCTTACTGAGTCTGGACATAGTCAAAGCTTTCCTTAAGTTTGGGTCAGTCACAGTGGTCAGGTATTCTGCTGCGGTGTACTCTCTCTGTAGGGCCAAATAGCATTCTAGTTTGCTCTGTTTTTTTGTTAGTTCTTTCCAATGTGTCAAGTAATTATCTTTTTGTTTTCTCATGATTTGCTTGGGTCTAATTGTGTTGCTGTCCTGGTGCTCTGTGGGTTGTGTTTGTGTTTGTGAACAGAGCCCCAGGACCAGCTTGCTTAGGGGACTATTCTCCAGGTTCATCTCTCTGTAGGTGATGGCTTTGTTATGGAAGGTTTGGGAATCGCTTGCTTTTAGGTGGTTATAGAATTTAACGTCTCTTTTCTGGATTTTGATAATTAGTGGGTATCGGCCTAATTCTGCTCTGCATGCATTATTTGGTGTTCTACGTTGTACACAATATATATTTTTGCAGAATTCTGCATGCAGAGTCTCAATTTGGTGTTTGTCCCATTTTGTGAATTATTGGTTGGTGAGCAGACCTCACAACCATAAAGGGCAATGGGCTCTGTGACTGATTCAAGTATTTTTAGCCAGATCGTAATTGGTATGTTGAATTTTATGTTCCTTTTGATGGCATAGAATGCCATTCTTGCCTTGTCTCTCAGATCGTTCACAGGTTGGGGATGTTACCTTTGGTGCTGATGTTTAGGCCAAGATATGTATCGTTTTTTGTGTGCTTTAGGGCAATGGTGTCTAGATGGAATTTGTATTTGTGGTCCTGGCGACTCAACCTTTTTTGGAACACCGTTATTTTGGTCTTACTGAGATTTACTGTCAGGGCCCAGGTCTGGCAGAATCTGTGCAGGCTGTAGGCCCTCCTTGGTTGGTGACAGAAGCACCAGATCATCAGCAAACAGTAGACATTTGACTTCAGATTCTAGTAGGGTGAGGCCGGGGGGCTGCAGACTTTTCTGGTGCCCGTGCCAATTCGTTGATATATATGGTAAAGAGGGTGGGGCTTAAGCTGCATCCCTGTCTCATCCCACGGCCCTGTGTGAAGAAATGTGTTTTTTTCAAATTTTTACTTCAAAATGTTTATTTTTATTTTTGCATTTTCCAATTAAGAACATTCAAAACAAAAGTGAAAGGATATTAGACAACAATAGGACAAAGTGACAGTAACAGACGAGCGTAAATAAATAAATATATATATATATATATATACAAACATACAAAAAAGAGACATTGGATCATATGGTCACCTGCCGTAGGCTACATATTATACATGACGGGTGAAACATTATGTGAGGATTATATAGAGATTCAATCAATGTGATGTGGGGGGGAGATTCTCCATATAGTCAATAAAAGGTTGCCAAATTCTGTAAAATGTCTAACTTATTCCTCAAGCAGTAAGTGATTTTCTCCAGTGGGATACAACTATTAACTTCCGATAGCCACATTGCAACTGGCAGGGAGGAATCCAATTTATTTCTTGGCAATCGCTAGCAATATTTCTGTTAGCTTTATAGTATGGCTTTGCCTAAGATTGGTGTTCGTAAAGTTGCCCAGTAGACAGACCTCCGGGTCTAAAGGGAATGCAACCCTGTGAATTGAGGATATGGTATCGCATATCCCCTGGCAGAAACCGTGTAGTTTTGAACACTGCCAAGTGGAATGGAGGAATGTTCCTTCATCTGAGCCACATCTAAAACATAGGGAGGAGATATCAGAGTTGAACTTGTGCAGTCTAGATGGGGTGATATAGAGCTGATGGAGGAAATTAAACTGGATCAGTCTGTATCTGGAGTTCAATGTGGATGTAACCCCATCCCTGCATAGGTCACTCCATAGATCCTCATCAAGATCAATACCCAGATCTTTTTCCCATCTTAGTCGGGGTTTGTCTAGCTCAGGCAGTGTTAGTCCTGACATAAGAGTATCGTAAACACGGGAAATGGTCTTGAACAGTGTTTGGTCTGCGTGGCAGAGTTGATCAATAGGTGACATCTTAGGTAGGTTCCATTGTACCTTGAGTCACCCTAATAAAGTTTCGTAGTTGTAGGTAGCTAAAGAAGTCCCTGTTAGACAAGTGGCATTTCTGTTTCAGCTGATCAAAAGACATAAGAACTTCCTCCTCATAACAATGTTCCAGAAGAGTGGTACCCTTATCAGACCATGGTCTAAAGTTACTATTCTGGAAAAACATAGGAATCAATCTATTGTTCCATAAAGGGGTTTTAGGGGAAATAAATCCCCCTCGTCTGAACAACTCTGCAGTTTGCACCATGCCAGGACAGAATGTATGATTAAAGGGTTGTCTGTGATGTTTTTTATAGATTTTCTGTCCCATTTGTAAAACAATTCTGCCCCAGTGTCATCATTTACCTCAAGCTTTTCAATGTTCAACCATGAGGGAGAGGGACCATTGTCAATCCTCTGAGCCAGAAACCTAGACTGTGCAGCCCAGTAGTACATTCTAAAATTGGGCAGGTTTAAGCCCCCTTAACTGTAATCAAAGGTCAGTTTATCCAGGCCAACCCTAGGGGTTTTGCCGTGCCAGATATACCGTCTGGTCAGCTTGTCGAGAGAGGAAAAGAATGCTGCGGGCACAGGGATAGGGAGAGATTGAAACAGATTTAGAAATCTGGGCAGGACATTCATTTTAATTACATTGATTCTACCCAGTAGAGTGAGAGGTAAGTCCATCCATTTACAAAGGTCACCCTCCACCTTTTGCAACAAACTGGCCAGATTGAGTTCATAGAGGTTGTTCAGATTACCATCCACCATTATGCCCAAATATGTGAAGCCCATAGGAGACCATCTAAAAGGAAACTTGTGCTTGATGATATGATGGTCAAAGACAGACAACGGTAAGATTTCGCTTTTATCAAAATTGACCTTATATCCATAGAAATTACTATAACACTGTAGTAGGCTCTGCAAGTGAGAGAGGGAGTGTTCTGGGTTTGTTAGAAATAAGGTAAGGTCATCCGCAAAGAGTGATCATTTATGGCTATGGGGGCCCACCTCAAAGCCATGTATGTCAGGGCACGTTCTAATAGCCTCAGCCAACGGTTCGATGGTGAGGGCAAAGAGGTGGGGGGTAATTGGGCAACCTTGTCTGTTCTCCCTATAAAGAGGGAAAGTGGAGGAAGTAATCACATTGGTAGCAAACCTAGCTTTAGGAGATTTGTAGAGTGATTTGATCAAATTTACAAACACGGTACCTAAACCGAACTTTTCCAAGATGCGAGAGGTATGGCCATTCAACAGTATCAAAGGCCTTTTCAGCGTCGAGGGAGACTGCGACACTAGGTATTTTGTTTTTGTTAGCAAGGTGAATTATATCAAAGACCCTTCTGAGATTATTGGAGGACAATCTATTAATTATGAAGCCAGTCTGATCTGGGTTGACCAACAGGGGAAGACATGACTCCAGTCTCTTAGATAGCATCTTGGTGACCAGTTTACAATCTGTGTTAAGGAGAGAGATTGGTCTATAGGAGGCGCACTTTAGCGGGTTTTTCCATTTCTTGTGGATTACAGTAATCACTGCTTGAGAGAAAGACTGGAAAGCAGTTGTCTTCCTTGGCTTTTTTAAGTACCTCCATAAGGTAGGGGACCAACAGCTCCCTAAATTCTTTATAGAACTCTGGAGGGAAGCCATCCTCCCCAGGAGATTTATTAGAAGGTAAGGATTTAATGGCCTCCAACAATTCAGGAACTGAGAAGTGTTCACTCAGACGCTCGTTGTCTTCCCATGACAGGCATGGGAGGTTGAGAGAGGAGAGAAAGGAGTCGATCTCTAATAGATCATTGCTTGATTGGGAAGTGTAGAGGTCTTCATAGTATTTCTTAAAAGTATTATTAATTTCAGTAGGGTCGAAAGATATCTCATTAGTAAGAGTTTCTATAGCAGTAATTGTCCTCTTACTTTCCTCTGCTTTCAGTTGCCATGCCAACACTTTGTGAGCTTTCTCTCCAAGCTCGTAATAACGCTGTTTTGATTTAGTGATGGCCCTCTCAGGTTGATATGTGTTCAGAATATTATATTTCAGTTTTTATTTACCAAAAGCCTGTATAGATCTTTAGTCGGGCCTCTTTGGCAGGTTTTCTCTAGCTCAGAGATTTCAGATTCACGGGCACTCAGTTCCGCACCGTGTTTTCTCTTCAGCCCTTTAGTATAGGAAATGATCTGTCCCCTCAGATAGGCCTTCAATGTGCCCCAAAGAATGAAACTGTCAGGAGCCGAGGGTTTGTTTGTCAAAGTAAAAATATTGATCTGCTCTTTGATGAATGCACAAAATTCAGGTTGCTTTAGGAGTGTAGAATTTAGTCTCCATCTATATGCTCCATTTACCTTGGTAGGAATGGAGATTGATAAGAGATTGTCACTAAGCAATCTGGGGAGATACTCGACATCTAACACTATATGAAACAGTTGTCGATAGTAAAAAGTTATCTATGCGTGTGTGTGTCTTGTGTGGGTGTGAATAAAAAGAGTAGTCCCTATCCTGTGGGTGCAACTGTCTCCAGATGTCTAGTAAATTGAGATCTTTCATGAATGACACAGTGAACTTGTCGGCTTTGGTAAGATGTGAGGGTTTATCAGAGGACCTATCAAGAACTGTATCTAAACAAAAATTAAAATCTCCTCCAACCAGTAGCCATCCTGGTGGGGCTTGAGTGACCTGAAGGAAGACATTGGTCATCAAAGTTAGGAGCATAAATATTCAATAGGGTCCAAGACTCTGAAAACATATGCCCCTGCACCAAAAACAAACCTGCCCGAGGGATCAGAGATGGTGTTGTTGACACAGAAGGGGATGTGTCTACTTAGCAAAATTGCAGTTCCTCTTGTTTTGGAGTTAAAAGAGGATGCAAAAACGTGTCCTACCCATTCCCTCTTCAATTTCTTGTGTTCACTGGCTGTAAGATGTGTTTCTTGTAAAAACACAATGTCAGCCTTTAATTTCTTAAGGTATGTATAGACTATTTTCCTTTTAATCGGGCTGTTAAGACCTTTTACGTTGAATGTGACATATTTTAGTGGATTAAGCATAGGTTGGGTTTCAAATATGTAACTGAATGGAAATCTATCATATTTAGATAGTTAGGAAATGTTTCAACTTTGGTTTGAACACAGAAGTGACCTATGTGTCTCTTTAGGAAGGAAACAATAAACATAGAAGAAAAAAAAATCCCACCCACCCCGATTGTCAGACTAAAACAACAATCCCAACAATCAAACATGAATACACTTGTAGAGATACGTTGCTGCTCGCTTTCCATCTTGCTCTTACTAGCTAAACCTTGGTGTAAACTAAAACCTGCGAGCTCTCTAAGTTGAAAACAAACGTTGTGAATAGATATTTATGGCTGAATATTTACTGCCCACGGTAAGGGCTGCTCGGGTCTCTTTTCGAAAGATTAACATAAATGAGGGGGAAAGCAGTGGGCCTAAGCCCACTTATTTGCTTCGCCCAGTGGATATGGACTAAACCAAAATGTACTCTCCTGTAAATGTAATAGAACTCACCCAGGAAAGATACGGTTAGTTGAAAATGTACAAATCAATTATAGCGACCGGAAGATATCAGCAGTTTAGTCCGGATAAGAGAAAACAAACAAACTGCATCTTATCCCCCAGAAAGACTGTCCTGGCTGGCTCAGACGTTGCATCTTATCCCCCAGAGAGACTGTCCTGGCTCAGACGTTGCATCTTATCCCCCAGAGAGACTGTCCTGGCTCAGACGTTGCATCTTGTCCCCCAGAGAGACTGTCCTGGCTCAGACGTTGCATCTTATCCCCCAGAGAGACTGTCCTGGCTCAGACGTTGCATCTTATCCCCCAGAGAGACCGTCCTGGCTCAGACGTTGCATCTTATCCCCCAGAGAGACCGTCCTGGCTCAGACGTTGCATCTTGTCCCCCAGAGAGACCGTCCTGGCTCAGACGTTGCATCTTGTCCCCCAGAGAGACCGTCCTGGCTCAGACGTTGCATCTTATCCCCCAGAGAGACTGTCCTGGCTCAGACGTTGCATCTTATCCCCCAGAGAGACCGTCCTGGCTCAGACGTTGCATCTTGTCCCCCAGAGAGACCGTCCTGGCTCAGACGTTGCATCTTATCCCCCAGAGAGACCGTCCTGGCTCAGACGTTGCATCTTATCCCCCAGAGAGACCGTCCTGGCTCAGACGTTGCATCTTATCCCCCAGAGAGACCGTCCTGGCTCAGACGTTGCATCTTGTCCCCCAGAGAGACCGTCCTGGCTCAGACGTTGCATCTTATCCCCCAGAGAAACCGTCCTGGCTCAGACGTTGCATCTTATCCCCCAGAGAGACCGTCCTGGCTCAGACGTTGCATCTTATCCCCCAGAGAGACCGTCCTGGCTCAGACGTTGCATCTTGTCCCCCAGAGAGACCGTCCTGGCTCAGACGTTGCATCTTGTCCCCCAGAGAGACCGTCCTGGCTCAGACGTTGCATCTTGTCCCCCAGAGAGACCGTCCTGGCTCAGACGTTGCATCTTGTCCCCCAGAGAGACCGTCCTGGCTCAGACGTTGCATCTTGTCCCCCAGAGAGACCGTCCTGGCTCAGACGTTGCATCTTATCCCGCAGAGAGACCGTCCTGGCTCAGACGTTGCATCTTGTCCCCCAGAGAGACCGTCCTGGCTCAGAAGTCATCTTATCCCCCAGAGAGACCGTCCTGGCTCAGACGTTGCATCTTATCCCCCAGAGAGACCGTCCTGGCTCAGACGTTGCATCTTATCCCCCAGAGAGACCGTCCTGGCTCAGACGTTGCATCTTATCCCCCAGAGAGACCGTCCTGGCTCAGACGTTGCATCTTATCCCCCAGAGAGACCGTCCTGGCTCAGACGTTGCATCTTGTCCCCCAGAGAGACCGTCCTGGCTCAGACGTTGCATCTTGTCCCCCAGAGAGACCGTCCTGGCTCAGACGTTGCATCTTGTCCCCCAGAGAGACCGTCCTGGCTCAGACGTTGCATCTTATCCCCCAGAGAGACCGTCCTGGCTCAGACGTTGCATCTTATCCCCCAGAGAGACCGTCCTGGCTCAGACGTTGCATCTTATCCCCCAGAGAGACTGTCCTGGCTCAGACGTTGCATCTTATCCCCCAGAGAGACCGTCCTGGCTCAGACGTTGCATCTTATCCCCCAGAGAGACCGTCCTGGCTCAGACGTTGCATCTTATCCCCCAGAGAGACTGTCCTGGCTCAGACGTTGCATCTTGTCCCCCAGAGAGACTGTCCTGGCTCAGACGTTGCATCTTGTCCCCCAGAGAGACTGTCCTGGCTCAGACGTTGCATCTTGTCCCCCAGAGAGACTGTCCTGGCTCAGACGTTGCATCTTATCCCCCAGAGAGACTGTCCTGGCTCAGACGTTGCATCTTGTCCCCCAGAGAGACTGTCCTGGCTCAGACGTTGCATCTTGTCCCCCAGAGAGACCGTCCTGGCTCAGACGTTGTTCAGTTCTTTGAGAAAAGTGTGCACTTCTCCCGGTGTGTTGAAGAGATGGCTTCGGCCTTTGTACTGAACTTTCATCCGCTGAACCGCTGAACTTTCATAATTTTGAAGAGCTCGGTTTGTCAACGTCTGCTCAGCACTGCGGCATCACGTGCGCCGTCTCGTTTTTTGCCCATTTTAACCGCACACTTGTTTGTGTACATGGATTTTATAATGCTGTATGTTTTACACCCAACACCACTTTCCATCAGTTTGTATAGCAGACCCTCATGCCAAATTGAGTCGAGGGCTTTTTTGAAATCAACAAAAAGCATCAGAAGACTTTGCCTTTGTTTTGGTTTGTTTGGTTGTCAATTAGGGTGTGCAGGGTGAATACATGGTCTGTTGTACGGTAATTTGGTAAAAAGCCAATTTGGCATTTGCTCAGTACATTGTTTTCATTGAGGAAATGTACGAGTCTGCTGTTAATGATAATGCAGAGGATTTTCCCAAGGTTGCTGTTGACGCATATCCCGGTAGTTATTGGGCTCAAATTTGTCTTCACTTTTGTGGATTGGGGTGATCAGTCCTTGGTTCCAAATATTGGGGAAGATGCCAGAGCTAAGTATGATGTTAAAGAGTTTTAGTACAGCCAATTGGAATTTGTTGTCTGTATATTTTATCATTTCATTGAGGATACCATCAACGCCACATGCCTTTTTGGGTTGGAGGGTTTTCATTTTGTCCTGTAGCTCAGTCAAGGTAATTGGAGAATCCAGTGTGTTCTGGTAGTCTTTAATAGTTGATTCTAAGATTTGTATTTGATCCTGTATATGTTTTTGCTCTTTATTCTTTGTTAAAGAGCCAAAAAGATTGGAGAAGTGGTTTACCCATACATCTCCATTTTGGATAGATCATTCTTCGTGTTATTTGTTTAGTGTTTTCCAATTTTCCCAGAAGTGGTTAGAGTCTATGGATTCTTCAATTACATTGAGCTGATTTCTGACATGCTGTTCCTTCTTTTTCCGTAGTGTATTTCTGTATTGTTTTAGTGATTCACCATAGTGAAGGCGTAGACTCAGGTTTGAGCTATAGGTGTACCTACCATAGGAGTCCCCTCGAAGCCTACCATTGACTATGTACATACCCAGCATGTGACAGAGCTGCAGGAGTTGTGACCTGTTTTTGTTGGTTATGTTGTCATAGTTGTTTCTAGGGGGGCATATGGGGGAGGGAATGCTGTCCCCTCCAGGCAGGTGTTTGTCCCCCTGTGTGCTGAGGGTGTCAGGTTCTTGTCCGGTTCTGGCATTTAGGTCGCCACAGACTAGTACATGTCCCTGGGCCTGGAAATGATTGATTTCCCCCTCCAGGATGGAGAAGCTGTCTTCATTAAAGTATGGGGATTCTAGTGGGGGGATATAGGTAACACACAGGAGGAAGTTTTTCTCAGTTAAGATCATTTCCTTTTCAATATCTAGCCAAATGTAAATGTTCCTG
The DNA here is from genome assembly GCF_021184085.1 of Oncorhynchus gorbuscha. Taxonomy (NCBI): domain Eukaryota; kingdom Metazoa; phylum Chordata; class Actinopteri; order Salmoniformes; family Salmonidae; genus Oncorhynchus; species Oncorhynchus gorbuscha. The sequence continues at coordinate 3,322,150 of NC_060191.1, forward strand.
TTTTATTAATTTAACGGAGTGAGTTAGGTCTGCTCTATACCAAATTAGCATAATCCCTGAGTCCCTTCCCTGTTTCACACCTGGTAGTTTGGTGGATGGGACTACCAGCTCTCTGTAACCTAGAGGGCAACCAGGGGTCAGTCTCCTCTATCCCAGGTTTCTTGCAGAATGACAATGTCTGTATTACCGATTTCTTTGGTGAAGTCCGGGTTTCTGCTCTTTAGGCCAAAGGCAGATGACCTCAGGCCTTGGATATTCCAGGATGATATAGTGAAGGCTTTGTGTTCCATAAAGTGTCCAATGTTGGTCGTGTGGTTTGGCCTCAGGCCAGTAAGTGTGAGCAGAGCCTGCTGAGCATCTGGTACATGCCATTGGCTTCGGCTAGTGTAAGAGTGGATGTTGGGCCTGTTTTCCCGCTCACTGCCTGGGCGTATGTGTGACTTCCATGTTGCGGGGGTGGAGTTTATGGGGTGGGCAGGGGGGCATAGGTCTGATCTGAGGGGGCCTAGATGGGGTGTGGGCATGGTTGACATTATATAATGAAGAGGTCTGGTCTGACCCGCTCGGGGTGGG